>NC_132844.1:14191250-14492500 GCF_048164855.1 Canis lupus baileyi | reverse complement strand
TTTGAATTTTCCTTACTGCTGAGACTAGTGTAGTGTTAAAAATAAGTTAGCCCTTTGCCTGTCTCCTGGGCACCTATAATCTCAGGCGTCATTAGCTTCTCTCCCTTTCCAAGTTAATTATATTCAGTGTGAGCTTGAATTTTCAAATCCATCTGCTTTCTCCATCTCTGGAGATAGTTTATTTATATCTACTATTTTAAATAGAAAAGAGATGGAACAACAATTTTTTCATACTTTAAATGTTTTGAGTTTGATGCAATAGCCAATTCTTTTAGAATAAAATCAATGGGATTCTTTCAGAATAAAATCACAGCATCTCTGGGTTTAGCACTGACAAAAAACTGTCCAGTAAAACTAAGACATGTGTCTGCTATTCTCTCCTCTAGGCACATCACAATTTATAATTATATACATATTCCTGTATTTACATTTGTAATGCCAACAGGGCTGTAAACTCTGTAAGGGCAGGAAAATGTTTTATCAATTTATATTTGAAGCTTAGTATATTATCTGGAATGTGCTAGGTGCTCAGTAAATCTTTATAGAATGAAGGAAGAAAGGAAGAAATCAAAGTTCATAGTAACTGTAATACTTTAGAAGCTCATAAATTTTTTTTATCACCAAGGGCCATTTTATTAATTTTTACTTTTGTGAATGCTATTTTGATTACCTATTGCTGTGGAACAAATTGCCTCAAAACTTATGACTTAAACAACAACAATTTATTATTTTTCACAGTTCTGTGGATTGGTTGGGTGGTCCTCTGTGGCTTTTGTTTGGGTCACTCATATGACTATGAACGCTGGACAGTCAGCTAAAATATAAGATCCAAGACGGTCTCATTCACGTCTGGGAGTTAGCATTGGCTACCAGGTTGAGTGTCTCAGTTTTCCTCCACATGGCTTCTCATCCTCCAGTAGGCTACACTGGCATTTTACTTGATGTCTCAGTGCAGGATTCCAAGAGGGCACAGGTGAAAGCTGCAAGCTCTCTTGAGGCCTACACTTTGAAATTGACACAGTGTCACTTCTGTCACAATCTGTTGATCAAAGGAAGTCACAAGTTTAACCTAACTTCAAGGGATGGGAAAAAGACTACTTCTCAATAGGAGGAATTGTAAAATATTGTTCATACATTTTAAAATTTGTCCAATATTTTAAAGTGATGATGATAATGAAGATGATAAGGGTGATGATGATACCAAAAGTACTAAGTATTTACACTAAGCAGTGTTCTAAGTGCTCTCAGTGTTTACAATTCAGAAAAGAAGTGTGAATTGGGTGATATAATCATCCTCAATTTTTAGATGGGGAACCTGAGGGTTGGTTGGAACAGTTAAAGAACTCAAAGTATTACACAAATTTAGGGATGCAAACACAGATTGACTAACTTTATAGCCTATAGTTTTCCCCTCCTTCCCTTTCTCTCTACTCTTTATGAGGTAGTAAGTCCCTGCTGACTGTGTTATGTTTTTCTATGTCAACATCAATCCTGATTTAAGTAATCAGAGATTATTGTAGTGACTGAGTTGCTAATAAAAAACAGAGTTGAATAAGTAAGTTGGTATGTATGCACTATTTACTACTAGTAGCATGATTTTAATAATTGCTAAGAGAGTGGGTTCAGTCCTTTTTATTTTTTTATTATTTATTATTAATTAATTTTTTAGCCCTTTAAAAATTGATTTAAGGGGTACTTAGGTGGCTCAGTCAGGTAAGCATCCAACTCTTGATTTCTGCTCAAGTCATGATCTCAGGGTCGTAAGATCCATGCTCAGCAGAAAGTCTGCTTGAGATTCTTTCCATTTCTCCTACCCTACTCTCTCTAAAATAAATAAATAAATCTTTAAAAAATGATAATAAAATTGATTTAACAGCAGAGAGACAGATTATTTGATGAATACAGATTATAGCTGGTCCTCTTCCTGGGTTACTATTTCAATTGGTAACTTTCCCTTAGGCTAGAAATCTCAAAACAGTTTCCTCTATTGTCTTCTTCAGTCTACACAACCAACTTTATTTTTTTGGAAGATTTCTCCTGTCTCTCTCCTTCTTTGCACTTCCATTAGACATAACCCCTTGCAGCTCAGAGTCTGGTCTATGGAACAGAAATATCGGCATCAACTGGGAACATGTTAGATAATGCAGAATTTTAGACTGCACCTAGAACTGCTGAATCAGAATCTGCATTTTTTAAAAAAGGAGGAGATAAAATTAGAAACGAAAGAGGAGACATTACAACTGATATCACAAAAATGCAAAGAATCTTAAGAACAATGAAAATGAAGACTCATATGCCAACACATTATATAACCTAGAAGAAAGAGATCAATTCCTAGAAAAATATGATCTTTCAAGATTGAATCAAGAAGAAATAGAAAGCCTGAACAGGCCAATCATGAGTAAAGGGATGAGTCAGTAAAACAACAACAACAACGACAACAACAAACTTCTAACAAAGAAAATCCCACAAACAAATGAATCCCACGAAACACTCAAAGAAGAATTAATATATCAGTCTTTCTTAAACTATTCCAAAAACAGAAGAGGATAGAACACTTCCAAACTATTTTATGAGGCCAGATACCAAAGATTCAACAAGAAAACTATAGGCTAATATTTCTAATAAATTTAGATGCAAAAGTCCTCAATAAAATGCTAGCAAACTGAATTCAACATCATATTAAAAGAGTCATACACCATTATGAAGTGGGATTTATCCCATCCCAAGGATGGTTCAGCATACACAAATTGATACTACATTAACAGAGTGAAAGATAAAAACTACATGATCATCTCAATAGATACAGAAAAAGCATTTGACAATTTTCTACATCCAATCAAAATATTCAGAATAGGTTTAAAAGGAACTTACCACAACACAATAAAGTCCATATATGAAAGACTGGTAACTAACATCATACTTAATGGTGAATAAAAGCTTTTTCCTCTAAGATTCAGTAAGAGACAAAGATGCCTACTCTTGCCAATTCTGTTCAACATAGTACTTAAAATCCTAGCCAGAGCAGTTAATTCAGCAAGAAAAATAAATGAAAAAACACCAGTTTGGGAAGAAAGAAATCAAATTATCACTATTTGTAGATGACATGATCATATATGTAGAAAACCCTCAAGACTCAGCAAAAAAACTGTTAGAACTAATAAATACATTTAATAAAGTTGCAGGATACAAAATCAACATACAAAAATCAGTGGCATTTCAATACACTAACAACAAACTATCTGAAATGGAAATTAAGAAAATGATCTCCGGACTCCTGGGTGGCTCAGTGGTTGAGCATCTGCCTTCTGCTCAGGACATGATCCTCAAGTCCTGCATCAGGCTTCCTGCGGGGAGCCTGCTTCTCCCTCTGTCTATGTCTCTGCCTCCCTCTCTGTGTGTCCCTCATGAATAAATAAATAAATTCTTAAAAAAAGAAAATTATCTCATTACAATACCAACTGAAAGAATGAAATAGGAATAAACTTATCTAAAGAGGTGAAGAGCTTATCAGCTGAAAATATAAAATATTGATGAAGGATAGTAAAGAAAATACAGATAAATAGATCGTACATGGATTGGAAATAATATTGCCAAAATATCCATACTACCCAAAGTGATCTATACATTCAGTGCAATCCCTATCAAAATCCCAATGGCATTCTTTTCAGAAATAGAAAAAGCAATTCTAAAATTCATATAGAAATACAGATGACCCCAAATAGCCAAGGCAATGTAGAACAAGAAGAACAAAGCTGAAGGGCATCATACTTCCTGATTTCAAAATTTATTTTAATAACTAAAGTAATTAAAATAGTATGGTGCTTGCATAAAGATAGACATGTAGACCAATCAAACAGGATAGAAAGCCCAGAAAGAAATCCATACGTTTATGGAATGGAAAAGGAGGCCTCCTTTTCTAGTTTTAGGCTCCTCCCATTCATCCCACCATATACTCCAGTGCCAGTTATTTCCACCAGCAAAGATCTGATTGTGGTACTACTCTTCTCAAAAAAACCTCAGGGTATCTCATTGCACTTATTAGCATTTTACTGCATTTATGAGCCAAACTTCTTTGCGTGAAATTTACTACTTCCTTCTCTCTGAGTGCAGCCAGGAGAGAATGATATACTGCAAAGAAGGAAGGCCTGAGGAGGGAGCTTTAGCAATTTGCCCTCGTTTTAACGTTTTAACAATAAAAAGCTGCTTGACTTTGTCTACCCTTCTTTGGGCTCCAATTTTCTAATTCATACAACTAAGTAGTTTGATTAATAGTTTTACCAAGGTCTTTTACATCTAGTGACTGATGAAGCAACTCTTACTGCACATTAGGAATTCCAGAACTTTTGCACAATATTGAAAGCTGAAGAGAGGGACCTCATTCCTTATTTCCTATTCCTGGAAATAATTTTGTCAATTGTTTGGAAATGTTAAAAAGAAAACCACAGGCCCAAAATAGTGTCACTTAGACCAGGTTCCTAAACCATGGCTTATTACCTAAACTAATTACAATTTCAACTTTCCCTAGAAATGTTGTCTTAACTAGTCAGTCACGAATTTTTTGATCAATGCCAATGAGTCGGCTGAATGGGCCTCCTCCATCACCCAGAGAAAGATGAGGACACCTTCATGGTCAGACCCTTGCCTTTACTCCTAAGGGAAATCAGCCTTTTCTGGACTAATCCTTTTCTGGACTAATCCTTTTCTTTTGTTAATAACTTTCCTGCCCCATACCCCTTCTATAACAACCTTCTATTTTGTACAACTCCTCTTAGAGCCTTTCTTTTTCTTTTTTTTTTTTTTAATATTTTATTCATTTATTCATGAGAGACAGAGAGAGAGAGAGAGAGAGAGGGGCAGAAACACAGGCAGAGGGAGAAGCAGGCTCCATGACGGAAGCCGATGTGGTACTCGGTCCCGGGTCTCCAGGATCAGGCCCTGGGCTGAAGGGGGGGCACCAAACCGCTGAGCCACCCAGGGATCCCTCTTAGAGCCTTTCTGTTTGCTAGATGGGATACTACCCAATTCATGAATTGTTTAATAAAGTCAATTAGATCTTTAAAATTTACTCGGTTGAATTTTTGTTATTTGAATAGTAAAAAATCTACATAGGATATTTTAGAGAGCGGTTATTAAAAAGTACCTACTGTTACTTAAATCTTTCAGTGAAAGAGGTAATTGCTTGAATATTTTTCAGAGAAATAGCAAATGTATTCAATTAAGAAGCACAACACATTTTTTATATGTACTAGAGATACAACTGTATTCTCCATAAAGATCATGCATTTTAGAAATGTTTTTTGCTTTTAAGATGCAACTTTATATTTTTGAATAGGTTTCTGATATAAGAGTACACTTTTGAAGCAGTCTCCCAGAATTACATTCCCAGTAATGGAGTGATGAAGCCCAAGATAACTTTTTATTCTCAAGAAACTCAAAGTTTTATTTTCAGGATGCCATGTTAAGTTTTTCAGTTGTTAAGGTCGAAGGTACTTGTGGCTTTGTTGTTATAGAAATACAATTTATTTCAAAATTATTTACATTTTTTTTTCAATCCTGTGCCTGAAAAAAAGTAAAACATTTTGTGAGGTGTTTAACTAATTTAGATCCTTTTATATGATTAATTTATGTATTTGGATTTAGGTATATACTAGTAGGGAGGAAATCTGTTGGTAGAGAATTGTTTCATTGAATAATAGAGATGAATACATTTAATCTTAGAAGAAAATGCGATGATGAATTGTCAATTTTTTTTTTCAATTCAGTAATGTGCAATTTACCCACATGTTAGTGTTTTTGAAATTAGGGAATGCTGTACGTTTAATGTGAATGTTTAGTGTTCTATTTTTGTTTCCCAAAGGCAGTTATTCAATTAATGGTGCATTTTACCATGAATTGTGTTTTAGAATTGAGAAATCACTAGAGATTGTTTTCTGAGTCACCCAAGTAGGTAGAATTGATCTACAGAAAACAGGAGACGCCAGATTTTCAGTTCTTGAGACTGGGTAATGTTTTAGGCATTATTGTTATTATTATTTTTTCCAGTGGAGCCCAGCATAGTGTCCTAGAGGTAAATTGTTATATAAATATGTGGTAAATAATGAATATACAGACACCAAAAATCAAGATGCCAATTTAGCATAGTCTTTTGGATGGACATTGTTGAACCTGAACTAATTACTAAAAAGACAAATGAAATAATTTAATATTATCCTTCCTGGGGTGAAGTCATAAAGGAGTCATAGCTGTAGGGCTATTCCTAGCCTTAGGCAAGGGAGGAGGCTACCTGTAGAATGAACTAAATTTTTGGTATAGAGCGGTGTCAACAAACAAAACAAAGCAAAACAAAACAAAACTGAGGATAGTAAAAGAAAATATTGTTAACTTTGGGCTCATTCCATGGAACTCTGTGAAATAAATAGAAAATTAATATCTGCCATCCTAACAAAAAGTTATGAGTCATGAAAATCGTGAAAGCAAATTATGAAAAATCAGCTTTTTTTTCTAATTCTATAACTTTTCAAACATACACAGTCTTTATTTACTCACTGAGCTCTCAGAAATGTGTTATAGTCATTAAGTCTTAACTTTAATTTTATTAGTTGTTTTTCACTGTCCTGGAAAGAAGGAAAGTTTGGTGGAAAGAACTCAGGGCTGGTTTCTAGCTGCCCATTAGGGGTGGGTCTTCAGACAGACACTGGACTGTGTTAAAAATAACTCGATTTTAAAACTGTGCTTTCAGGGATCATTTCTATAGTTTGTTACTAGAGAAGTTTCTCTGAATGGGTAAAAATAACTTCATCTTTCTTGGGATTATTTGTCTCATCTGTAGCATCTCAGAATCTCTAAAGTATCTTTCAAGTCCCAGATTCCATGACCCCTATGATATTATAACCCACGAAAAGCAGTAATTTCTAAGACTTCAGGTATAATATAAGTGCCCAGATTTCTGAGAATCTGGTGTGATATTGCCTTTTGACTATTAGCCATATTTAGGACACATTTTACTAATTCTGAACTCTTTAAGCTTTGCTCAGGAGAAGCTATATTAAGGAAATATGAAATCCTTTATATAAGAAAGTCTTGCAAATACAAGCTACTAGCCAGAAATAAGTAAATATACAAGCATTATTCATTGATTTGTATTAATTGGTCAAAATTTAAATGAGGTACCTAAAATTGGATAGGCATAGAGGAGGAATATGATTGTAAATAATGATAAATACCCAAGTATTAATTAGATATGGGAAACTGATCATTAACTTGTCTTAAAAGTAAACATGTACAGTCTTTATCAAATCTCAACGAATTTGCATCTGTGTGTGTATATACACTTATGTATAGAAAAACCATATATAGAGGCCCAGAAAGGATTTTAATAGTCATCCTTTTTATTTTGTACTTTGATTAAATGCTAAAGTTCTTTACAACTCTTTATAAATTAAATCACAAATTAATTTATATATTGGAATTACTTGAGGCCTATTGGAAATGCTTTAGAAAAAGGTCTGTTGTTTTAAAATTATTTAAGTCTTTAAAATAATATTTTCTGTGTTAAAAAAGACAATGGAGGTAAACTCTTCAACTGTTTTTCAGTTACCAAATGGCAACATCTGTTTATGTCCCATGGTGTTGGGTCTTCAGATGTCAGGGCTACTCACTGAACCCTGACTACTGCACCTTAGGAAAGTAAGAAGGAAAGCCTCTGGAACTGTAGCCATGACATAGCTTCTTCTGAAATTGTAAAGGAGCATGTAGGCTCTGGGTCTAGCTCTGTAGAGCTCAGTTACAGAACTTACAGAACTAAAATATCTCAGAGGTAACCTATATCAGTCTCATGTTGTTTACATGATCTTAAATCCAGATATTCATTTATATATTACCTTGTTTCAAAATAGTCTTTAAAAGATCGAGAACCAAACACATTGGGTTAAAAGTCATGTGTGCTGACAGTTGAGTTATAAAAATGAACATTAGGTTGTTAAGAAAAGCTGGTCTCTGTGACTCCTTTATGTAAAGGGTAGTTTAAAAATCAGTTTAAGACATCCATGGAGCAAGTGATTTTATGATTTAGATGATGGAGATGGATTTATAGATTTCATCCACAAACAAAATAACAGTGTTTTAACCTTTGTTGAGAATACAGGCTTTAAAAGCATTTCTTTCTTTTCTTTCTTTACAAAGTGCATATTTCCTATAAGCTCAAAGAGGAAAAATAGATATAATTAACATATACAAATTTAAGGGGTATTACTTTTTGTACCCTTGAACAAACATATACTGTACCCAAAGAGAATGTATCTGATTGGATGCTTAACAACCTGAAGAATACTATTATTAAAATGTAGATGCTTGTTTCTATAATTTGTAAGCATGAGAACAAAGCTAAATACAAAAGGATATGTTTAAATCATCAACTAAATTTTTACAGACATTAGTTCTTTCCTTATGGGGTTGTAGAAGAAAGCAACCCCCCAAATTATTTGACCCTCTGTAGTATGATCGGTACAGGTTGCCAAGGTGGTAGTTTCAAAGGACAGAAACAGGCAGACCTGGATTTAGCCCAGCTCTTACGTAGTTTTGCAGGATCAAGCCTACCACTTAACCTTTCTGAGGCTAAGTAAACTGAGGTAATACCTCATGAGTTTGTTACATGTAATCTTACATATTGCATATGTTCAGTACATGATAACTGTTATGGTAACAGGTGGAGTTGATTATTGAAGGCATTAGATTGGATTATACAAAATTTTGTAGATAAAAAATGGCCAAATTTCAGACCTCATTGTAAGGTGTTCTCTTTCTAGACACCTCAAGAGTACTATTGCAGTGAGCAAAGTATGGATGGCAAAGCCAGATTCCTTGGTGAGTTTTCAATCAATAGTCATGGATGGCCTTTTTATCAATGATAGTTACAGTATGCTGAAATAATATCCATAGCCATGGAGCTTAGGTATCTCAGACTATCCATCCCTTGCTTCCAGTGCAGACAAGTATTTTACATCTTACTAAAGTTAGCATATTAAACTCATTGCATTCGAATGGTTATAATTCTGTTCCATGCTACTAAGAGTCAAAAGTACACAGGAAGGATAGACACAAGCACACTGTTTCACTGGCCCTTTCTAATAATATCAATAACATAGACAAGCCTATCTACTTTTGGTGATCCATGTACTCTCCTAAAAGCTCGATTTCAAGGTATTTTCTATATTGTTGATTTCTCAGTCACTCTCCTTTGTACTTGAGGTAGGCGTTTCCGGAAATTTCCACTCAGCATGATGTAGAGGAAAGGGTTAATGCTGCTGCTGGCATAGCTGAAACAGATGGAGAGATAATAGCCTACATGGAAGGCCAGTGTGGGCTGCTGCATCTTTAAGTTCACCAGTTGTATCACGTGGTAGGGGGCAGCACTTAGGATAAAGACCGCCACCAGCACCAGCACCATCTTTGTCAGCTTCATCACTCTCTCTTTTGGAACACTGGGATTGTAACTATAAAGGAAATATTAAGATAGACAGAACATAAACAACCATAGAAATTATGGGGCAATGATTTTCTAGAACTTTCATCAACAGAGATGTAATGCAGTTACCATGTGCCCCTTGATATGTTGTGATGAGAACTGATTTTTCCCCAAAGCACATAACTACAGTCTAATTGTGATACAATATCAGAAAAATTCAGATTGGAAACATTCTACAGGATACCTAACTAGTATTCCTTAATACTCTTTAGGTCATGAAAAATAAGAGAAGAGTAGAAACTGTCATAGACCAGAGGAGACTGAGGAGACATGACAACCAAAGGCAATATAGTATTCTGCATTGAATCCTAGACCAGAAAGAGGACTTTAATAGAAAAATTGGGATACCAATTTCCAAAAAATTGGAACACAATAAGGGATAGAGTTTAGTAGGTAGTAATGTACCAATGCCATTTTCTTTGCTTTGAAAATTGTATCATGGTAAGGTAAGGTATTAATGGAGAAACGAAGTGAGGAGTATATAGGAACTTTCTCTACTGTTAATGTAACTCTTCTATTAATTTAAAATTATTCCAAAATAAATGTTTTAAAATTCCCAAGTTTTATCACGTTATATTTAGACATTCAATAGAAATGTCCTAGGGACACAGTTGAAGCAGGGACACCCTAGGGAATAATATATATATATATATATATTAAAAAACAGCGTGGCAGCGGAAAGTCATTGTAAGGTGATTGCTCTGCAGTTTATCAGAGTAGACACCATCATTCCTCAAACTTCTTCCATTTTGAGGGATAACTAGACAGTGTGAGCTCTGTTTCATAAGATGCTCTTTGCATTTCTGAGAAAAGTGCTGGGAACACAGTGATCTGCTTTAGTGAACTATCCTAAAAGGGCTCAAGCATCCTTTCCACCTGTCAGTTTCTTAATGTTCCATATGATTCCATTTCAACTGTTTCACCAGCTCAGCTGCCTATAATACATTTAGAAGCTAAATTATTTTTCTATATAACTGTGGCTGCTTCCCTTTTCCATTCTAAACAGACCACCCTTTAGGGGTGCAATATTTCCAAAGAATTTCAAGAAGCTAAGTGAGAAAAAATATCATGGGTCAGTAGAACACCTATACCTTTGGCATTAGAGTTTGCTATGAATTTTGGCTCATGGACAAGTTGATCACCTATTTGACTTCTAGGGAAGATGATGGGTTAGGAGAATCCTAAACTCACCTCATTCCATGGATACACCTAGATAACACCCACATTAGTGTAAATAGTCCAGAAAATGATCCAAAGACTGGCAGAACAGACTCTCCATGGTTAATCAGAGAGAGGAGGGCAGGCACATCAAAATGGTTGGAAGGACAAAGATGCAGTCATGCACCAAACTGATATGTGAGACTGTTTTCTGGAGGGCAGGAAGATCTAAGCATGATGAAGGCAAAGGAGCAGACCCTACACCAGGTACCCCAAACAGGGGAGGACTTGCACTTGGAAGATGAATCTTCACAACATTTGGCTTTAAAACCAGAAGGGCTTAACTTCACAAGTTTTGCAGTCAGTGAGGCTTAACACCTGGAACTTTAAAAGTCATCAGGGTCAGCTCTGGGAGAGCCAGAGCATAATAGGAAACTGAGTTCCCACCCTTAAGGAGACAGCACAACAAACCATCCCTTGGAGATAAAGAATAAAAGCAGGATTTTGAAAAATGCCTGGAGTTTGTGGGAAGATTTATTTACTAATCTCAGAACATTTGCAGGAGGAGCAGAAATTATTAGGAGACTTCTCCAAGAATAAAAGAGCTGGGAGTGCCATTTCTCTCCCTTGCCCTCCGGCCTAGATACATGGACACCTAGGGAACCAGTATAAACACTCTTTACTTGGCTTGCACACAGTGTGCCCTACCCTTCCTGCTCTCCTCAGAACTCTCCAACATGCCCTTGGTAGCCTCAAAAGTGGCTACATGTCCCCTCCCAGAGCAGAACTATGCAAATCTTGCCAACGTCACATTCTCTGGATCTGTATTCTCCAATATACCTTTGGCTGAAGCCCATGCAAAACAGTGCCACAAGCTTGGCAGTGTGCATATAGCTTGGATAGTGGTCAACAGCACTCCAAAGTGACTCTTGCCCTGGGGAGAAGGGAAGATAACCACCCACACCAGTTCCACTGTGGTCCCAGTAATGGCCCCAGGGCAGAAGTCTGGCCTGATTGCAGGCCCTGACCAACAATGAAAGCTTCTCTGGGGACAACACAGGGAGAGTGCCCTACAGTTCAGTGCGACTATAGCTGCTCCAGATGCCTGGTTTGACCCAACTCAAGACCAGGGCAGCCCCATATTGATCCATTAACAACACAGGAACCAAACCCTGCCTACAACAGGCATAGAGAGCCATTGCCGATGACTGGACTGAAGACAAATGCAGTTCAGCTATAATAGTAAGGCACATGCAACATGTATAGGAGACATCCCTGAAGTGCCAGGTTCTGGTGAACAATGAACATTGCACCGCAGAGGACTGTAGAGCCTTTTCTTCATAAGGCTACTACTTTCAAAAGCAGAAGATACAGCTCAGTTTCCTAACATATAGAAACAGACACGGGGTTAGACAAGATGAGGACCAGAGGAATGGGCCCCAGATGAAAGAACAGGACAAAATTACAGCAAGAGAGACAAATGAAATGGATATAAGTAATATGCCTGATAGAGAATTTAAAGTAATGGTCATAAAGATACTTACTGGACTTGAGAAATTACTGAAATTAAAAATATACTAGAGGGAATTAATAGTAGAATAGAGGCATGTGTGCTGCCAAAGTTAATACAGAACAGTAAAATAGAGGAAGCAGAAGAATGGATCAGTGACCTAGAAGACAGAATAATGGAAAACAATCAAGCTGAACAGGAGAGAGGGGAAAAAAATGAGAATAGATTACCCTTAACTCATGACACAATCAAGCATAAAAAACTTGCATCACAGGGATCCTACAAGGAGAATTGAGAGAAAAAGTGGGCAGAAAATTTATTTGAAGAAATAATAGCTAAAAACTTCCCTAATCTGAGGAAGGAAAAAAACATGCAGATCCAGGAGGCACAGAGAGGTCCCAATAAAATCAACCCAAGGAGATCCACACCAAGACATATAATAATTAAAATGGCAAAAAACTGATAGAGAATTTTAAAAGCAGCAAGAGAAAATAAAATATTTACATAGAAGGGACACCCCATAAAACTTCCAGTTGATTTTGTAGGGAGGAAGAGAGTGACATAATATATTCAAAGTACTAAAAGAAAAAATCCCTGCAACCAAGAATGCTCTCTATTCAGCAAGGCTATCATTCAGAATAGAAAGAGAGATAAAGGAGTTCCCCAGACCAACAAAAGTTAAGAAATTCATCATCTCTAAACCTCATAAATATTAAAAGGGATTCCTTGAGTGGAAAGGAAAGACCATAAACAGGTATTAAAAAAAGTAGAAAGCATAAAAGTAGCAAAAATGTCTATAAAAGCAGCCCAGGGATTCACAAAATAGAAAGATGTAAAATATAACACCATATACCTAAAATATTGGGGGGAGGGGAGTAAACATTTAGTGCTTTTAGAATGAGTTCAAACTTGAGACCATCAACTTAATACAGACTGCTATATATAAGATGTTACATATAACCTAATGATAACCACAAATAGATACACAAAATATATAGAGAAAGGAATCCAGGTATATCACAAAACAAAGCCATCAAACTGAGAGAAGAGAGTAAGAGAAGAAAGGAACAAAGAAGAACTACAAAAGCAACCTTAAAATAACTTTAAAAATGACAATAAGTACATATTTATCAATAATTACTTTAAATGTAAATGGACTAAATGCTCTAAAGATAAGGTGATTGAATGGACCTATCTATATGTTGCATACCAAAGTCTTAATTCATTCCTAAAGACACATGCAGATTGAAAGTGAAGGGATAGAAAAACATTTAGCATGCAAATGGAAGTAAAAAACAAAGCTGGGGTAACATTACTTATATCAGACAAAAAAACTTTAAAAAAAAAAAGATTGTAACAAGAGGCAAAGGATATGACATAATTATAAAGGGAACAATCCAACAAGAACATATAACAATTGTAAATATTTATGGAACCAATATGGGAAAATCCAAATACATAAAGCAGCTATAAACAAAAATGAAGTAATTGATAGTAATACACTAATAGTAGGAGACTTTAACACTCCACTTACATCAGTGGATAGATCGGATAGAAAAATCAACAAGCAAACAGTGGCCTTGAATGACACATTGGAACGGACAGATCTAACAGATATATTCAGAACATTCCATTTTAAAAGAGTGGAATACACATTCCTTCAAGTGCACATGGGACATTCTCCAGAATAGATCACAAGTTAGGCCACAAAACAAGTCTTAACAAATTAAAAAAGATTGAAATCATATCATGCATCTTTTTCTGACCATATGCTATGAAGCTAGAAATTAGACACAAGAAAAAGTCTAGGAAGAACACAAATACATCGAGGTTAAATAAAATGTTACCAAATAATGAATGGTTCAATCAAAAAACCAAGAGGAAATAAAAAAATATGGACACAAATGAAAATGATAACACAATTGTCCCATATCCTTGGGATGCAGCAAAAGTTGTTCTGTGAGGGAAGCTTATAGTTATATAGGCTTACTTCAAGAAGAAAGAACAATCTCAAAGAAACATCCTATTTTTTATACATAAAACAGTAGAACAAGAACAAACAGAACTCAAAACCAGGGAAGCCCGGGTGGCTCAGCAGTTTAGTGCCATTTCGGCCCAGGGTGTGATCCTGGAGACCGGGGATCAAGTCCCACGTCAAGCTCCCTGTGTGGAGCCTGCTTCTTCCTCTGCCTGTGTCTCTGCCTCTCTCTCTCTCTCTCTCTCTCTCTCTCTGTGTGTGTGTGTGTCTCTCATGAATAAATAAAATCTTAAAAAAAAAAACAGTAGAAGGAAAGAAATAGTAAATATTAGAGCAGACTAAATGAAAGAGAAACTAACAAAAACACCCACAATAGAAGAGATCAATGAAACCAGGAACTGGTTCTGTGAGGAGATCAACAAAATTGATAAAACTTTAGCCAGACTCATTTAAAAAAAAAAAAGAGAGAGGAGACTCAGATAAATTCAGGAAGAGAAGAAATAACAACCAACACTATAGAAATAGAAAGGACCATAAGAAAATATTGTGAAATATTATATGCCAACAAATTGGACAACCTAGAAGAAATGAATAAATTCCTAGAAACATAATTTCCCAAAATTTAATCAGGAATAAATAGAAAACTTGAGCAGATTGATTATAGATCAATCTTGAACAGATTTCATTGCTAGGCAGCAATGAAATTGAATCAGTAATTGAAAAACTCCCAACAAATGAAAGTCCAGGACCAGATGGCTTCACAGGTCAATTGTAACAAACATTTAAAGAAGAATTAATACCTATTCTCAACCTATTCCAAAAAAAAAAAAAAAAAAAGAGGAGGAAGGAAAGCTCCCAGATTCATTCTATGAGGTCAGCATTACCCTGATACCAAAACCAGATAGACCCTACAAAAAAAAAAAAAAATGATAAGCCAATATCTCTGATGAACATAGATGCAAAATCCTCAACAAAATATTAACAAACCAATCCAACAATACATGAAAATCATTCACCACAATTAAATGTGATTATTCCTGGGTTGCAAAGGTGGTTCAATATTCACAAATCATAAAGGCCTTTTATGAAAAACCCACAGCTAACATCATACTTAACGGGCAAAAACAGCAAGGATATTCTCTCTCACTGCTTTTAATAAACATAGTACTGGAATTCTTAGCCACAGCAATCAGACAACAAAAAGATATACTAAGCATCTAAATTGAAAAGAAGTAAAACTTTTCACTATCATGCAGATACATAATAGTATATTTAGAAAACCCTGAAGACCCCACTAAAAAATCTACCAGAACTGATAAATGAATTCAGTAAGGTTGTGGGATACAAATCAATATATAAAAATCCGTTTTCATTGCTATACACTAAGAATGAAGTAGCTAGAAAGAGAAATTAAGGTAACAATCCCATTTACAACTGCACCACAATTAATAATATGCCTAGGAATAAACTTAACCAATGAGATGAAAGATCTGTACTCTGAAAACAATAAAACACTGATGAAAGAAATTGAAGATACCACAAACAAATGGAAAGATATTCCATGCTCATGGATTGGGAGAACCAATATTGTTAAAATGTCCATACTACTCAAAACAATCTACAGATTTAATGCAATCCTTATCAAAATACCAATAGCATTTTTTTCCCACAGAACTAGAATAAATAATCCTAAAATTTGTATGGGACCCCAAAAGGCCCCAAATAGCCAAAGCAATCTTGGAAAAAGAACAACCCTGGAGGTATCACAATTCCAGATTTCAAAACATACTACAGAAATGTAGTAATCAAAACAGTCTGGTAGAGGCACAAAAAATAGACACGTAGAATAATGGAACAGAATAGAGAGCCCAGAGTTAACCCCACAATTATATACACGATCAGTTAATCTTTGACAAAGGAGACAAGAATATGCAATGGGAAAAAGACATTCTCTTCAACAAATGGTGTTGGGAAACTGAACCACTTTCTCACAACAAGCACCAAAATAAACTCAAAATGGCTTAAGGACCTAAATGTGAGATCTGAGATCATAAAAATCCCAGAAGAGAGCATAGACTGTAATTTCTCTGACATCAGCCCTGGCAACATTTTTCTAGATAGGTTTCCTGAGGCAAGGGAAGCAAAAGCAAAAATAAACTGTTGGGACTACATCAAAATAAAAATCTCTTCACAGCAAAGGAAACTATCAACAAAACAAAAAGACAACCTACTAAATGGGTTGTCATATTTTCAAGTGAGATATGTGATAAAGGGTTAGTATCCAAAATATATAAAGAACTTATTTAACTCACCACCAAAAAACCAAATACTCCAATTAAAAATTGGGCAGAAGATATTTCTCCAAAGAAGACATACAGATGGCCAACAGACACATGAAAAGATGCTTAACATCACTCATCATCAGGGAAGTGCATTTCAAAACCACAGTGAGATATCACCTCATACATGTCAGAAATGGCTAAAAAACAGAAAAAACAAGTGTTGGTCAGGTTGTGGAGAACAGGAATCCTCTTGCACTGTTGGAGGGAATGTGAACTGGTGCAGCCACTGGAAGCAGTACAGAGGTTCCTTAAAAAATTAAAAATAGAATTACCATACGATCCAGTAATGTGCTACTGGGTATTTACCCCCAAAATACAAAAACACTAATTTGAAAAAGATATATGTTACCCTTTGTTCATTGCAGTATTATTTATAATAGCCAAGATATGGAAGCAACTCCAAGGTTCACTGATAGACATGAATAAAAAATGTGTGATTTATACATGTGATGGAATACTACTCAGCCATAAAAAGAGGAAAATCTTGCCATTTGCAACATGAATTGAGCTAGAGAGTATAGTGCTGAGGGAATTAAGTCAGTCAGAAATGGAAAAATAACCATATGCTTTCATTTGTAGCTGGAAGAAACAAAGCAAATGAACAAGGCAAAAAAAAAAAAAAAAAAGACAAAAAAATAGACTTTTAAATATAGAGAAGAAACTAGTGGTTGCCAGCAGGAATGTAGGTAGGGGGAATGGGTGAAGGAGGTGAAGGGGATTAGGAGGGGATTAATTAAGAGGGGGTTATGTGTGGGAAATCTAGTGATTTTGTCTGTCTAAAACATACAGTAATCTATTCTAAAGACAGATTTTAATAATATTTTTAAAATCTACCATGTTATGTATTCACTGACTCAATTTGGTATAGACAATTTCAAGTAGAAATAATTTTTTAAAAAGATTTATTTATTTTTAGAGGGAGAGAGAGAAAGTACACAGGAGAGAAGGGCAGAGGGGGAGAGAGAATCTTCAGACACCCCAACCCCCACCCTTCAACTGAGCATGGAGCTAGGCAGGGCTCCATCTCCTGACCCTGAGACCATGACCTGAGCCACTGTCAAGTGTTGGATGCTTAACCAGCTAAGCCACTCTGGTCCCCCTGGAAAATAATCTAGATTTATTCATAAAGGTTTTTCCCAAATCTTTTGTCTTAGGGTAAATCTTTGGTTTTATTTAGTCCTAATTAATCTTGTCCTAAGTATTCAAATATTAATGAGATCCCTATTCTCAAAATTAAAAAATTAAAACACAAAAATTAGAGAGTTATATTCAGCATCTAAGATATTTACATATGTACACAACTCTGCAAAGTGTACAAATAAAACATTTAAATACCATTGTTGATGAAAAATATAAAAGTATTCTTTAAATAGCATCTTGAGTTCTGTTTACATTTTTATGAAACCATTACCTCAGTGATTGGAACATTTATCACTGAGAGATCTCAAATAGCTGCTTCAGAACATGTCCTGTTTTCAGAAATTGCTCATGTAGACATTAATGCCCATATGTCTAAATGTGGTATGTTTCAAGTGATTGTTGTTTAAATTTCTATTGTAGATGTCTTAGGATTTCTGAATTGTTCTTTCAACAAATAAAATAAAATAGGGTAAACACTTACCATCTTGCATCTTTATTCTGTTGATACATCTCCCAAGTATAGCATAAAATTAAAATATAGCACACCAAAATCAAAGGCAAAGGGAAAAAAAAAGTTGTTATCGTCAAATAAAGTGTATACCTGTAAAATGAGAGAGAAGATATGACTGTCATATTCACAAGGTCAGGAACTGTCGTTTACAATTTATGAGGCATGATTCTCTAATTTTTCAGGGCCTGAGATAAAACTAAGACACAGTGGGATTAAGTGGCTTGCCCAGCTAGTAAGTAGCAGAGGTGGGATTTGAACCCAGATGGACAATTGAGCTGCACAGTCCACATTTGTAATCAAGGCTCCAGCTGGCCTCTCCAAAGGCCTGTTGTGAAATGAGCCAGTCTCTTCGTCGGTGCTCCCCCAGGGGAAATTCTCAGGTAAGAACTCCGTTTCTGCACAGATGCCAGGTATCCTCCTTCCTGGAAGAACCTTGGCATTGGCAAAAGAAGACAGCCCACATTGGGTACGTGCAGACAGGGTGGCAGAGAGAGAGAGAGAGAGAGAGAGCACCTGGGACCAGAAGGGCTCCAAAAGTGCTTCCAATCTCAGTTCTCCATAAAGTCCTCTGGGGAGATCAACCCTTGAGCCTCAGAATATCCTTTATGATAACCAACCAAAAATAGCAGAAGCAGCTACTGGTGCAAAACAGTGAATCCTTGTTATTTCTTTGGCAAAGACTGAAGTCCTACAGTCACCAGGTTATGCTCCTCTTTCAGATATGTTGGGGTCCATATTAATGTATCAGTGATTAATTACTGTACTAGTGAATAAATATCATTTCACCATTAGATTGGCAGGTGGATTTGGTCTGTGGGTGCAGCCATTGCTGATGGGCGAAATAATGAATAAACAATCAATCCTACTGATGTTGCAGTCCTCTGGAGATTTTCGTTACTGGAATTGGAGCCTTGCCGGGGCCTCTACCATCATCCCTCTTGGGCTGTGACTACATGAGGCAAAACTGACTCATCCATTTAATAAGTGGTGGATGAGAAAAAGGAATCTTCCAGATTGACTGGAGATAATATATGCAAAAAAACATCTTACACAATACGTGACTCTTAGTAAGCCAGGAAAAAATTTTAGTCATAGACTCTAATGCTATGTTCAAAATTTCAAATAAAATTTTTGACTTAATTTTTCTTTTCAGATTAAAATGTGAGAAATCCCTATGTTGGCTGCTGCGTTAGTTACTGAGAGCTACTATAACAAATTACCACAAACCCAATGGCTTAAAACAACAGAAATTTATTGTTTCCATTCTGGAGTAAGAACTGAAACTAAGGTGTTGGCAAGGTTGGTCCTTTTGGAGGTTCTGAGGGAGAATCTGCTCTGTGTCTTTCTCCTTGACTCTGCTGGTTTCAGGCAATCCTTGGTGTTATTTTGCTTGTAGACTCATCACCCTGTCTCTGCCTCTGTCTCCTCAGGCACCCTCCTCTTTGTGTCCCTTCAGTTCTCACTCTCCTCATCAGGGCATCAATCCCTGATTTGGGGCCGGCTGTAATCCAGCATGACCTCATTTAACTTATCTGCAAAGTGCATGTGTTATCTGCAAAGACCCTATTTCTAAATAAGGTCACATTCACAGGTACTGAGAATTAGGACTTGAGTAGATCTTTTTTTTTGCAGGGGGACATCATTCAACCAAACTCCAGCGGCATGCTGATAGGGCTTGAGTCTTGGTAACTCCCAGGCCTTGTTGGAAATTTTGCCCCCCCTTTATTTGGTTGTGTCTGGTTGCCATGGATCTTTAAAATCCATATTTAAATATGTTTGTGTCCACTGAGGCTACATAATTAAACTCCAGATCTGTTTCTAAAGGTTACCTTCCCCTTAAAATCAAGCTACCAACCTGATTGTGCAAAGCAGGAAACTAAGCAGGGAGACTGCCCCTTAGAGGATCCCCAAGAACACTCTGTGCCGCTGCTCACGTGTTGACAAGGAGGATGAAGCACTTCACAACTTAATTCAACTCTATTTTTCTTAAGTTTTAACAACCTACCGGAGTACATCGTCAGGGGATGTTAAATCAAAAGCACAACTCTCCACGCCGTCTTTAAATTTGATGACCTTCGAGTAGACCCAGACAGGCAGCGCCAGAATGAAGGAAGCTGCCCAAAGGCCCAAATTGATGCGGATGGTCTTGTACCTCGTTCTCCAACTTGTAAGTCGAAATGGTTGGACGAGAGCCAAGTACCTGCAAAGCCAGTTAAGAAGGGTTTGGGAACAATCAATAAAAGCACTGAGCTCCAAGGATGAAAGGTTCATGACAAGAGTAAATTATTAGTATTATTATCTTCCCTGAAGCACACCTCTATCAGGGTAAAAGAAAGTTATATTTTTTAAGAGCTGGCTGGTACCTGTAGAGAAAACAACTCTTGACCCTGCAAGTCTGAATAAACCACTCACTGAAATCGCTGTCATTTCCACGAACACACTGATAATAGTGAAACTCTGCCCTGTGCAAACTCTCTCTTTGCGAAGGTGCTTCCCATGTAGGCTAGGCTCTGGAAAACTTTGTCTCTGAGTGGGGGTTTCCTCCAGGAGGGAGAGGCCCTCTTTCCAGTAGGATTTACTGACAGGGAGGCAGGAAGGAGGCCAGTGCACTGGCTAGTAGGATCCCCTGGCAGGATGAGGTTCTGGACCACTGGGACAGACGTTTTGCCCAGATGGCCTTTTGGTGGGGGCCACCAGCTCCTGGAGGTTCAGGTCACAGAAGTTGCAGTGAGGATAAACAGATGTGGCTAGTACAGACAACGCAAAATCCTCAGGGAACTTAGGCTGGATGCCCGAGGGGGGAAATGGGCTGATTTCATAGGGGAAGGGGCTTTCTTTCTTTTCATTTTTTTTTTCCATTTCTGATCCAGTAAAAAAGGATAAATCGTTAATTAAACTTGAAGTCCTGACATATCAAATATATTTGGTTGTCTAGAAAATCCAAGAAGAATTTTTCAGAGCCAACTGAAAGCTAAAGGGTGAGAAAGAACCTAGAACCCAAGAGGAAGAGTATTTGTGAGAGTGCAGTTTTGCTAGAGTTGCAGGTGTTGCAAGGCAGTAATCACAGACATTAAATAAATGCAAAACATGTTCTGATGGTCATTTAATTTTTATAGAGCTACTTAAGGAAGATTTATAAAAATTAAAAGATTTCCTGTCCCTGTTCTTTCAATTTTGTATAAGAGACAGGACGTTTTAAAGGACACTTAGTTAAGGGACCCTTTGGCATGCAGGGAGACACTTGTGGCCCAAGGTACCCCAGCCCCTCCTCCTTCTGCATATTGTACCTTCATTACCTGTGGCTAAGGGGAGAAGGCCCTCTTCCCCTGCTGGGGAAAGAGATGACGTGGTACTTGTACAACAGCCCAGCCATCATTCTGTCTGGGATGAAAGGATGATGGAATCATGGCATAAAGAGATTAGGGAATCTTCTCTAATCCTCATCCTAACACTCTCCTTTCCCCATCTGAAAACCCTTCAATGATTTTCCAGCACCTTTGAAATAAAATTCAGAATTCTTACCATTATTTGTAAAGTCTTTCTCTACCTGTCCCTCCCTGTCACTCAGGCTGTCGTTTGTGCCCGTCTCCCTGCTGGCCTTCCTTCAAGGTCTCTTCCCTTTCAGGGCCAGGTGCATGCTGTCCTTTCTGCCGAGCAGAAGCTCCCTCTGATTCATCTTACTCTTCTGTTGAGTCTCTATTTAACAGTCTGTGTCTCAGGAAAGCCTACCCTGATCACTCACTGTCTATAATGGCCAATGACTTTACATGCAGATTGTAGGGGAACTCTCCTTTTCCTTCCTAGTATATATCATTGTTTGGAAATACACATTTACCTGTGTGACTTTTCACTTAATATCTACATCTTGGGAGTAGAAGCCCCACGAAGGCAGGAACCTTGACTATCAGCTTAGTGCTGTTCTATCATCCTGTATCCAGTGTAGTTCCTGGCCTGTAGTCTTACTCAATAAATATTTGCTTAATGAATGAATAACTAAATAGGGAATTTGGTTTCTACTTACTTTTGATATTCTAGAGAATTTATTTATGAAATTAGTCTAGGCAGCTTTCATCTGGAGGCTTATTTTTAATATTTTGGATGTTTACATAATTTTTTTGGTATGACTTGGAGGTAGGCACCCCCTATTGAAATATTTCACACCTGTAGTTATTACTAATCAGAAAAAGAAAAATGAAAATTATCAGAAACACTTGAAATTTATGTTCTATTAAACTGGCAATTAAAACCACTTAAATGTATAAGCAATCAAGATCACTGATGGCACGGTCATGGCCAATACCGTAGTTATGGCCTTGCAAAGAAAACTCCATTTCTTTTTACAAAATTGCAGATATTGGGGCACCTGGGTGGTTTGGTCATCTGCTTTCAGCTCAGGTTATGATCCTAGGGTCCTGGGATTGAGCCCAGCATCAGTGTCCCAGCTCAGCAGGGAACTTGCTTCTCCCACTCCCTCTGCTGCTCCCCCTGCTTGAGCTTTCCCTCTCCCAAACAAAGAAATAAAATCTTAAACCCCCAAATCGCAGATAGTGAAGTTTTATGCATTTTGTACAGATGGAACTGTAAGAAATGCTGAAGAGGAAAAGATTCAGGTTTACGGAATCTTCACTTTTCTCTGGTGATGGGATCCTCTAGAGTGAGGGCCGAGCAAAGGATAAGTGCCCAAGTGTCTTAATACTAAAGTAAAAGTTTAGCATACTGTGTCCATTCGATTTAAAAAAAATGACATTCATAGGGCACCTGGGTGGCTCAGTCAGTTAAGTGTCTGCCTTTAGCTCAGGTCATGATCTCAGGGTCCTGGGATGGAGCCCCAGGTCAGGCTCTCTGTTCAGCAGAGAGTCTGCTACTCCCTCTCCCTCTGTTCTCTCTCTCTCTCTAAGTAAATAAAAATCTTTTGAAAAAATGACATTCGGGTGTATAAGATACATATACACATGAGCACATATACTCACAGAAAAGAACCCGGGAACCTTAGGAAATGTGTACAGTTGGTCTGTTCCAACACAGACAAGGTCTATTCACTTTATTTTCAGTAAGAGGTTTACAGAAGACATATGACTTCCCTTCTTTTTTTTTAAAAGCATTCTTAAAAATTTCATTTATTTATTCATGAAAGAAACAGAGAGAGAGAGAGAGAGAGGTAAAGACACAGACAGAGGGAGAAGCAGGCTCCATGCAGGGTGCCTGACGACTTGATCCCGGGTCTCCAGGACCACGACCTGGGCCGAAGGCGGCGCTACACCACTGAGCCACCCGGGCTGCCCCACGACTTCCCTTCTTTAAAGAAAAACCAGTACTCTCCTGTCTTCAGAGTATAGGATATGAAGAAGCTTTTATTATTTCTAAGAGTGGGATTATGATTGGTAAGATATGTACTTTAGGTTGCTTTTTTGCAGTGGAGCTGCCCTGTGCAGAGCCCTCTCCCTGCATTGGAATGCTGGCAAGCTCACCAGGCTTCACTCAAGATACTGTCAGCATTGGTTGGCATCAGCTGAACTAACCAGACCTACATAGTACATTGATTTTAAAATGTGGTATTAATTATAAACTGAGAAGAAGCGCACTCTATTTTTTGAGAATTCTTGTACAGAAAAGCAATAGGTTATAAAAAATGCATTAAACATCATGTCTGAATAATAATGATTCAGTGAGGGATCCCTGGGTGGCTCAGCGGTTTAGCGCCTGCCTTTGGCCCAGGGTGCGATCCTGGAGTCCCGGGATCGAGTCCCACGTCGGGCTCCCGGCATGAAGCCTGCTTCTCCCTCCTCCTGTGTCTCTGCCTCTCTCTCTCTATGTCTATCATAAATAAATAAATAAATAAATCTTTAAAAAAATGATTCAGTGAATGATTTCTTTGAACCTCTCTATTCCTTTGTTTATTCGTTTTAAAAACTGCTCATCATTTCCCCACCCCAAGGGTACACATGGAAGGGTAAAAGAGGCAGAGTTCAGGGAGAAGTCCTGGATTGGACCCAGGAAAATTTAACATAGCCCTCAAGACTGATTGTCAAATCATTCATTTATTAGTACTTTTTGAGCACCCATGTGACAGGCATTGTCACACAGATACTTGGTATAAGTGATCAAAGACCCTGCCTTTGTGGAATTTACATTTAAGGGGCAGAGGAAGCTGAACAATAAACAGTACACACATCCATATACAAAGTAAATTAAACTGTGATATATTGGCAGCAAGGGAGAAAGAAAAAGGTCAGAGCAAAGGAGGTCAAGTGTGCTGGGCTAGGGTAGGGATGAAAAGAAGATGGATGGAGATTCTAAGTAGGTTGTTCTCTGAGATAATTCCTGTTACTCATATTACTGTGTCTTTAGGGCTTGTTTCTGTTTGGGGAATGCTGCTAAAACCTAGTCTGGAGTTCCTACCATCTGTATGATGCAGAGATATCCTAATTTGCCTGCTTCCTGAAGAGGCAGGTAATGAGGTAGTTGGGAAAGCAACCTGCCATGTCAAGAGACAGCCTGGTTCTGAACTGGGCTCCACCACCCACTAGCTCCACAAGTACCCACCATTGCTGCCATCTCCTCAAATAACATTAGCTTACATAGTTGGTGAATATGGTTGTGGCACATTCCAGGTCACAGTCGAATGCATTTTTAATGATGTAAAGTGGCATCATTTGCATTAACCAGTCATAACGATGGGTGTACTAGAACATCTCTTCAGAGCTATTCAGGAGCCCAAATCTAGTCCCCAGATTCCTTTAAGCTGCTAGGTGATGATAGGACTCTGAGACATTCAACATACCAGAAATTGCTCTGGACAGAATGAGGAGACCTACTTCAGTTTTCAGCTTTGCCACTGACTCACCATGTGCCTTCAGAAAGGCCCCTCACTTCTTGGGACTTCAGCTTTCTCATTGTAAGAATGATGGGGGCACTCATTTTGGTTTTCAACATTCATGACTTCAAAGTATTTTTGTCTGGCAGTGAATTATAAATAAAACTAAAGTTAAAAAGAATGATTGCCAAAAGGAGATTTTAGTGTTTTAAGTTTTCCATTAAAAAATAAATTTCTATGAAAGTTGGAAAAAATATTTTTAAGTCCTATGATGAAACAAGCAAAGAATGAGGAACTTGGCTGTTACACAGTAGAATCGATATTTCTTAAATTGGGATGACCGTGGGGAAGCACAAGCACTTCTGGATTATGTTAAGCTATTTCAGAGTTTCTTCACTTACCTGTCTATACTCATCACAGTCATGATGGCACTACAGGCAAACTGGTTGCAGGTATCCAGGGATGTGATAATGGTGCAGAGGGGCCCCCCAAACACCCACTCTCCTCCCCGGGCCCACTGATGAATAAGAAATGGCATTCCAATGATGTGGACCAGATCAGCCACAGCCAGGTTGCAGATATAAATGTCAGGAATGGTTTTTTTCCTGGACCTGAAAGAAAATAAGGAAACTGACAATTGATATTCAAAGTATGTACCATCTTTAGTATATGCCACCTGTTACAAATTGGTAATTGTTAAAATGATTTTTAAAGGGAGTTAAAGGAAAACTTAAACAAATGCACATACAAATTCCTAGTCTTGTGCATATTTAAACATTTTGAACTATACATCTGATAACTAACTGTGGTGGCTTAAAAATATGGCTACAAATTCTTTGATGCTGCTTTCAAAAGATGGAACCTAGTTCCCTCTGAGTGTGATTAATCTTAGTAACCCACTTTTCACAAATGGAATATGGTAGAAATGACAATGTGTGACATAAGAACATAAAGGCATTATAGGGTTTCTCTTTGCTCTCTCTTGAATCACTTTCTCTGGGATAGCCAGCTGCCATCTTGAGCAAGCAACTTTGTGGAGAGGTCCACGTGGAGAGGAGCTGAGGCCTCTTGCCAACAACAAGCACCAGTCTTCCAGGTTTGTGAGTTAGCTACTTTGGAAGTAGATGCTCCCACTCCTGCCGAGATGACTGTTGCCTTGGAGGACACTGCAACTTGATAAGAGACTCGGAGCCAGAACCACCCAGCTAAGCTGTTCCTAGATTCTCGCCCCTTGAAATGGTGTGAGAATAAATGTTTGTTGTTTTAAGCCAGTAAGTTTTGGGGGTAGTTTCTACATAGCAACAAATTATACCGACTCTAAGCTCAGGCAAAAAGCTTAGTTCTTGCTTATTTCTAGCACCAAAAACAGCTGAACAAGGAAGACAAATGGTTTCCATTGTATAATGCCTTTTTTCCCCACTGAAGTGGAAGTCAAATCTTAACAGGTTATTCTTAAAGAAATTTCAACTTTTATTTAGAAATATTCCAACAAAATCTAACCCAATAGCAAAGACTATAAATTAAGACTCTGAAATCTAGAGAAGAAATCTGAAAAGAGTAAACTGGTAGAGAGCCCAGAGGATGATCTCATGACTCCTGTTGGGAGGAGTGAATTCAGTGCTATCTAGATATGGCACTCTTCTCTCTAGGCAAAGGAATTTTCTAAGAGCAGAAATTTAAAATTCATTTGGTCCCTATGTTCAAGGAGTTGGGTTATTCAATAATAAACAGGTAACATCTTTCTCTGGGAGATGCTATTAATTCAGCAAGCATTTTGTTTGTCAACAAACCAGTTATATGTCAAGCATAATATTGTGCTCTGGGGCTGCAAAGCTAAATAATCTATAAACTGTAACATCAAGGAGCTTGTAGTCTAGGTATGTCTAAATAATCACTGCAGTGCAGTGACAAAGCTAGAGCTAGCACAAGAAGCACACAAAGGGGCTTCTGCCCCTTACCCTGGGGACAGTCGAAGCAGATTTCTTGGCAGAAGTGGCATCTGAACTGAGGACAAATAAGACTTTAAAGAGCATATAAAAATTAGCCCTAAGATCATACCACAATTATTAGTTCACTCGGTACAGAGCTTTGCTCTGTGATTTGGAGGCTAGTGTGTGTCTTTATTATTCATTGGCTGAAAATTCTACAGCCTGTGAATTTTATTTCTAAGCCAGTGAATCCTCATGTGAGACTAGTCGGTGAGGATATTTTACCCAGGCTCTGGCAAGCACACATTGTGGGGCAGTTACGGCCATTGAGTACTTAACTCAGCAACCACACTCTGGGCATTGTTGATGCACTATAAAGCATGTTGGTTCCTTGTCCCCAGCAGGTTGGTGACTCATATCAGAAAGACCCAGAATGAGAAGAGATTTGAGGAAAAGATCGTGTCAACCAAAAAAACAGCCAAGTGACTGGCCTTGGTCTCTCATCCTCTGTCCTATCCAGGCCATTGTCAGTGGGAGTTGGGGAGGAGCAGTGGGGTGGGAGAAATAGACCCTAGAGGTCAGGTAGAAAGAGTTCCACATGAAAAACACCACCAAACCCCCCCCATAAATCAGCCTATAAACAGATGTTATTTCCATTTGAATTGGGATATAAACCATAAGTGGTTGCGTAGGGTCTAATTGCAGCAATTAGATTCATGGCCCTTGCTCTTCTCTAGACAGACACCCATCATTTAGTGTTAATGAATTATGGTAATTCTATTGTTGAGGACAGTGCAGACCATTAACTGGCAATTAAAAAGAATGAAATAAAGTGTTTCTAGATGATATTATTTATGGAAAAAGAATTCTGAAGCAAATGATCTGGGCATAAGATAATAGGGCAATAAAAACACATTATGTTCATTATTCCTTTCTTTACTAAAAGTGACAGCATAGAAATTAAAATTGTAAAATCTCTACCTATACAACTTGCATTCTTTTTTTAGGTCTAATTTATCTCTAGATTTTCTGTTGCCAGAATTCATTAGATTCCTGTCTCTCCTGACTTAAACATTTAAAATAAAAAATGTAGCCTTGTGATCATTTTAGCTAACATGTTTTCCATATGGTTAACATGGCCATATCTAAGGCTCACTAATTTAAAGAATGGTAAGATAAATTATGGTATTCCACATTACCCTGCAATAATTACATAGTTGTTACAAATCATAGTCAAGAATATTTAATCAAAAGGGAAACATACTGATTAAGTAAAAAAAAGTTCCAATTATGTATGCAGCATAAATTTATGTAACATTTAAAGAATTTATTTCAACATGTTTAAAAATATGCTGGAATCATATGTCAAGTGATTACAATGCTTATCTATTGGTTAATAGTATAACTGATTTTGACAAAATTTTTAAAAAAATGTATTTACATGTTGCAGTCAGAAGTAACAATATATGCTATGGATTAAATAAAACTGGTAAAAACATATAACACCGCATATGCAGGAGGCTGCTTTGCTGATCAGCTTGCTCTCAGATCCATTTCCCACTCTTCTCTAGCTTTGTTCCTGGGTCTCCTTGCCAACTGGCTTTTGGTTGGTTTTGGCCAATAAGGAAGCACTACTGGAGGCAAGCTGGAGGATGGAAGGGAGGAGAAGCCAGGGCATTTCCTTGTTCTTTCTGCTGTTAGCATCTCTGCCAGTGGCTGCATTCCATCCATGGCTCCACCTTCATCCTGTAGCCTCTATTCTATGGTCCCAGATCCCATTATGGCTGTAGTTCCCACCAGGCAGTTCAGACTCCTGAGGTCTTTTCTCCATCCAGCTCAGGGCCAAGAGAAGGGTGGTGGTGTTGGGGTGGAAGATGGTGGTGTTGGTTAGGACACAGTAGTAGCTTCCTACTTTTGTATATCTCTGAGTTGCTTTACCAGCCTCTGTTTGGCATTTATCTCTATTCTTATTGTGAGCCAACTCCAATGGATTAGTTGTGATTTTGTGAAGCAATGTGCTAAGAACAATTCTGAGTCTTCACACAAGGACTATTTACAAAACAAACATCTGCACAGATTAGAGATGACTGGCATGAATGGGAGAGTTTAGGATAAAGTGACATGTTTGCCAACTTTGCTCTACATACATAGTGTAGTATAGTTGAAAGAGAACCTAACAGGGAATCCCATCTTCATTTCTATGCCCTCCTTGTGTCCTTGGGCAAGGCATTCAATCTCTTTAGATTCCAGAGTTGTCTAGGTGTATTGGACCATCACAACGAGGCTCTCTCAACAACTTTCCAGTTCATGTACACAAATGTGGCTGAAAGTTTCTGCAGTATCTAAAGCATAGGCTATATGTATGTATACACCAACAACAACTTACATGTGGCTGACACTCCTGAGAGTGGCTGAGGGCTGGATCAGAGGGAGCCAGTAGTTATGATTTAAGCTGGGTGGGAAAAAGGAAGAGGACTTGTTCTAAGCATTTCCCCTCCCTGTCTGTTAGTAACTGGTGTTCCACTATTAGGTCACTAATGTTCCTTCAGGTTATTGCAGCGACCCTCTTGTAATCTCTCTATAAAATGTAGATACCTTTGGGAGGGTTAAAAGTAAGGTGTCTCAGTAATTCATGATTTAGTCTGAATTCATTGACTTGACAGGGAGTTGAGGTCAAAGAATGATAGAACGAGGACTTTTTATTTTTCAGGAGACAGGCATCCCTTAGAGAGTCTTTGCCTACATGAAGTTGTCTGTCAGTAGACAGGTGAAAATGTGTTCAGGAGGTGGGAGTGGGGGACTGATGGAGAAGAATGTCCTCCCTTTTGTGGAAGTAGCTTCCCATGGCCCACTGTGACTGTGGAATGTAGTTGTGTAATGAGGCTGAGTCCACTAGTCTCTCTCTGAGGAATTAAAGGGGGAAATGATTCTGTTATAACTGGCCCAATTTCCCTCCTACATTTTTGTTTCCTAATCTGGTTTCCTTTTGACCAGCTATGAATTTAACATGTGACAAACTAGTAATGATCTGCCCTCCCTACTTTATAGTTACCTTCCTTAATGCACAAATTGCTTCTTTTACAAATAGCCACCTAGACTCTCTTTTTTCTGGAAACTCCATCTTCCTTAAACCTATTTTTTAATACATGTTTCTAGTCTTCCTTTGCAAAGCCAGTAGTTAGTTTATTGCTTGCTTGCCATAATTGCTAATGATCTTACTGACTTTCAGTTCTATTCATTCTCTTCTGAGGCAGATATTCATCATAAACGAGAAAGTCCTAAACCTTTTCTTTCTTTTTTTTTTTTTTTTTAAGATTTTATTTATTTATTCATGAAAGAGAGAGAGGCAGAGACATAGGCAGAGGGAGAGGCAGGCTCCACGCCGGGAGCCCAATGTGGGACTTGATCTCGGGACTCCAGAATCACGCCCTGGGCCAAAGGCAGGTGCTCAACTGCTGAGCCACCGAGGGATCCCCAGTCCTAAACCTTTAAATATATCTATTTCTCCTTATTTTTTCTGTAGTCTTAATATTTTAATTAAAGTACCCATCTGCTAAGAGAGTAACAAAAGATCATGGCAAGACATGATGAAAATATTAATATAAATTGACTTAAAATTTGTGGAGGCCAATTTAAAAATTTAAAAAATTAAAAAAAAAAGTGTTAGATAAATTCTAAGCCAAAAATAAATTAAAATTAATTTGCTTTCAAATGGCTTTTGAAAGACTAATACATTTTTGGAGAGCAACTTGCAAAGAAAAATATTAAAGTCCTAGTAAGAAAAATTAAAATTAAGTTGCCCCCAAATGTTTTTTGAAAGATTAAAAGATTCATCTTAAATGCTCCATTAACATATATCTTCTCACATATTACCTAGAAAATGGTAATGATAGAAAGGACAGATTTTTCACAATCATTGCAAATAAGTTGGTCAGTATTATGGCTCAGGTTTTCTTTTTCAGTTAAATGGTTATTTGCTTTAAGTTGAGAATTTGTTTCTAGGAATTATAGCTCAGTATTGACTTTTGGAAGAGTTCACATTCCATATTTCTTCTTTTTTCCAGCTTTGTCTCCAGATTAATAGGATCAGGCTAATACCTTTCGGTGTAATTTGAGGGAAGCCGAGAATTTTCTCTGGCCCCAAATATCTCTCCAACAGCTTGTCACGGTCTGAAATCTAATATTGAAAAGTCTTTGCATATAAAAGTTGCCTGTAGAGGGGATCCCTGGGTGGTTCAGCGGTTTGGCGCCTGCCTTTGGCCCGGGGCGCGATCCTGGAGTCCCAGGATCGAGTCCCGCATCGGGCTCCCGGCATGGAGCCTGCTTCTCCCTCTGCCTGTGTCTCTGCCTCTCTCTCACTCTCTGTGTCTATCATAAATAAATAAATCAATAAATAAATTAATTAATTAAATAAATCTATCTTAAAAAAAAAGTTGCCTGTAGAAAATGCAACCATTTCTGCAGGGCCAACACATTATGAGAACTTGATTTCTCTCTAGTGGGGCCAAGGCTCTATGGGTATGCAACACACTACATGTACCTCTAGGAGAGGACAGTAAAAATACCAATGGGTATGAGGGAAAGATGGAAAGAGAAATGGGCAGGAGCAACAGGCAAGGAGAGAGCTAGAAACATTCTCGTGTTTCTATTAACTTTCTACTTGGAGCTATTGTCTCCTTGAGGCTTCCTGAGAATATCTGTTTATTTCTGTTTCCCTTCCTTGAACTTATTATTTGAACCATCTTTTTTTTTTTTTTTGCCCCTGCTTGATTGTTTTTAATGTATTGTATTTTTTTTTCAATTATATCTGTTTAAATCTCATCTTTTCGTCTATGAGCTTGTTAGGTCAGATGCTGCCACATTTCTTTGGGATTTTCATAACCTTTGGTGCTGGGTTTACAATAGGTTTTAGTAATACATACTGAGTTGAACTACTTCTAGCACTTAAAAAAATTAATGTAAAATGCTTGATATTCCAGAAACCAATATCGCACTGTATGCTTGATATTCACAAATGGCTTTTTAGGACACAATAAAAAATGCCTGAATTCATTAAGAGTAAAATTCTAATACACTAAATAAATCTTCAATTATGGATGGTGTAAAAAATTCCATTGATATGCTACACCGAACAGCAGGAATAATGACAATAATAATTTGAAAGTAGGCTTGCTGATGAGAAGCCGCTTGGGGAAAGTGACCAGTTACGAGCTTTCTCAGGGATGGTGAGTGTCACATCCATCACCATCCTGAGGGCTGCTCTTGCTCTTAATTGTTTCTGGGAGAATTCTTCCATCCACATGGTAAATCCACTGTCTTTCTAGTTTAATGATTTGTTTGTTTTTATTAGGGTAGAGAAAATAGCCTGGAATTTGCAATCATGGGATTTGAGTTCAATGCCAGGATTGTCACTTACTAGTTATGTGATGCTGGACAAGTTATTTTCTCTCCTAAGCCTCTTCTTCTAAATGGGTATAATAATAGTACTGCTCTTTTGAGGACTGAATGATTTGCAGCTGTGCTTTGTAAATATAATGTGCTATACAAAAGATTGTTGTAGTCATATGTTAATATAATGCTGAAAACACCTACTAGGTAGTACTCTCAAATGTGTTTTCTTATATAGAAACAAGGATGAAATTTTCTTTAATGATGGTTATAAGCATGATTAGAGACCAGGATAATAACATTTAACATGTTGATTAAAACAAGTAAATGTGAATATAATCAGGATAGCAAAGATATCAAGCAGTGATGGGGCACATGTACACCAACTCTGAATCCATCTATCAAAGCCCATGGGAAGCAAGAAATTTATTCTTATTCTCCAGGTTGAGCCTTATGCCCAAGGTTTGAGAGGAAATAGGAAATTATCTGAATGAGGCGGGAGATGTGAAGCAAAGGCAGGAGGTGCTCAGGAGCAGATCTCTCTCAGTTTGGCCTACATGGGGCTGGCTGGTCTAAGCCCCCATCTGTGACTGCCTGAATCTTTGGGTGATAAGTAAAGTCTCTCTCTTGTCCAAATGAGTGCAATATAGTCCCTTTCACCAACTGATGAGGGTAGTTTTGTTTTGTTTTGATAAATACAAAAACTTCATCTTTATTGCTGTATAAGCATCTGTGGGCTATACACAGGATAACTCTTATTGCCAGAAAATAAAATGGTTGCATTGCAGTTTTGCTCCATGCCTAGGTTCCACCTCTAGAGATTCTGAATTATTTAGATGAAACTATGTATTAGGAGTTTTGAAAGCTCCTCAGGTGATCTGATAATGAAGCTAAGATTGAGGATGACTGCTATAAAAATTCACTAACCCAGCAGTACACATTGGCTTGGGTCTTTTCATTTTGAGTTTTGCAACTTAGATTTTACTTAATACATGATGCAAATAATCTATAGAATCTCCTTTAATTATCTTAGCCAAATATTTCCCAAACCAATTTCATTAAGAAAAATTATATAAAGGGAAAGGGATTCATTTAGTGAGTATAAGATGTGCCTAAATTATGGAAAAGATAAGAAGCTCTTACCTTATTATAGTGAATACAATGAGGATGTTGCCAACTAGCCCCATTGAACAGATAATCCCAATCATAGAAGGGAGGATGATTGTATCTAAAATGCTGAGGGTGTGATAAGCAAACTCTTTATTGCAGGATTTGTTCAAAGGTTCAGCAGAGGTGTTCCAACAGGATGAGTGAAGTGAATACATTGTTCATGAACTTCTAGTGGTTAAAGCTGTGAAGGAATAAATAATAATTTATTTAATGAATTTAATGAATTTTTGAGGCAGTTCCATGAACATAGCTTTTCTTTAATTCAAAAAAATGTTTATTGAGGTTTTCTTTGCACCAGTAATCCATGCAACATAAGATTCCAGGTGAATACGACTGCTCCCTGTCCACAATGACCTCACAGATTACCAGAGGAGATATGTAAACAGTAAATTATAGAACAGTGTACTGATAATAAGAATATGTTATCATACCTTAATGTAGTACATTCTTTGAACATTGCTGATACTTACTCAGTATGTGTTGGCACGGATTGTTTACAGCTGGCATCTGTTCTTATTGGTCTGTGTGACTAGTACTCCTGCAATACTTAGGTTGTTAAATATATCTTCTCTGTCTGTAATAAAGTGCATGAGGACACCAACTCTAATTATTTAGGAATGGAATGCAATAAGACTTCCTGAGATGATTCCCAGACTATCTTAAAGGATGAATAAGAGTTATCTCAGTAGGGGTGCCTGTGTGCTCAGTAGATTGAGCGTTTGACTTTTGATTGTGGCTCAGGTCATGATCTCAGGGTCATGAAATCGAGCCTTGTGTCAGGCTCCACACTGGGCATGGAGCCTGCTTAAGATTCTTTCTCTCCCTCTTTTTTCTGCTCCCAGTCTCGTCTCTCTTAAAAAAAAGAGAAATGGATGCATTAAAAAAAAGAGCTCAATAAAGGATAATGCAGGAAGGAAAAGGTGCTGTAGCTAGTATGGTATCACGTACAAAGTATAATTATGGCAACAGGAAAAGTGTGCTTAGAAAAACAAGTAAAGAAATGAAACCAAATAGATCTGGAAAATTATTTCATTGACAAAGACACTTAAAAATGCCATCTAGGGATCCCTGGGTGGCGCAGCGGTTTGGCGCCTGCCTTTGGCCCAGGGCGCGATCCTGGAGACCCGGGATCGAGTCCCACATTGGGCTCCCGGTGCATGGAGCCTGCTTCTCCCTCTGCTTGTGTCTCTGCCTCTCTCTCTCTCTCTCTGTGACTATCATGAATAAATAAATAAAATCTTTAAAAAAAAAATGCCATCTAAGTCTTGTTTCTGGTAATGGTAATTTGGGTAACCCAGATTAACCCTCCCACTGAAAACAATAAAATATGCTGAACAAATGTTTATATGTATATGTATGAATATGTGTGTGTTTATGTATACAGCAATTTAAAAATCAAGATCTGAAAAGTTACTGGGCCCTCCTTGACCAGTGTATGGATGTGATCCTGTAATGGGGAGGTAAGCAGAATATTGAAGCGCCAAGGCTGTCTTTATCCAGAAGGCACTTATTGCTGCCACAGCTATTTGAGCTCTGGTTCCACAGAGAAGTCAAGGCCCACAGCCTACTAAGGTGGAAAATTTTTCAGGAGAACCCTTCCTCTGAACTGGAGCCCCAGGGGCTACATCCCCAGGTATGGAGGAACTGGATTTAGATTTAGATTTTTCTCTCCTACCTCTGCAACATTTGGGAGCTGCCTTGCTATCTTTGGGATGGAGAAGAAAATGGGTCTCTGGGGCTGTGGCTTCCAGAGAATCCTTTTTTAGGAAGGTCCAGAAGAATTCTCTCTCAGATTTGCACCTGAGTAGGCAAAGCCTAATGACTCTCAAGAATTGAACTTAGCCTGATCTAGTCCAGGAGTGTGAAGCCCCTTAGGTACCAGGCAGATGCAAATGCAAATCCCTTTTGAAGGGGAAAGCAGTTATTCTAAGGCCCCAGAAAACTCTTAAAATATTTTTTAAGGTTAATGGCCAACAAGCAGTCAAAGATGTAAGCACTGCTTATACACTGCTTGAAATGGATTAGACTTCAAAGTAAGACTCTAAACTGTAAAACTGCAAGAAAATGTAGGGGAAAAGCTCCTCAACACTGGTCTTGACAACAGTTTTTTTAAAATGATACCAAAAGTGCAAGGAACAAAAGCAAAAGTAAATAAGTGAGACTACATCAAACCAACAAGCTTCTGAGCAGCAAAAGAAACAATCAGGAAACATATGGAATGACAGAAAGTATTTGCAGACATTCCATCTGATAAATGGTTTTTATAAGAAGTATATAAGGAACTCATACAATCCAATAGTAAAATATAAATGGTATGATTAAAAGATAAAGGATTTGAATATATCGTATTTCCAAAGAAGACGTACAGATGGCCAACAAGCACATGAAAAGATGCTCAACAGCACTAAGTATCAGGGAAATGCAAATTAAAACCACAATGAGATCACCTCACACATGTTAAAATGGCAAAAATAAAAAAGACAGGAAATAACAAGTGTTGGCAAGGATATGGAGAAAAGGGAAATTTTTTGCACTATTGGAAGAAATGTAAATTAGTACAGCCACTGTGGAAAACAATATGGAGTTTCCTCAATAAATTGGAATAGAATTACTATAAGATCCAGCAATCACAATCCTGGGTATATATCTAAAGAAAAGGAAATCAGTATCTCAAAGAGATATTTGTATTGTCATGTTCATGGTAGGGTTACTTACAACTACCAAGACATGGAAACAATCTGATGGATGAATGGATAAAGAAAATATCACACACACACACACACACACACACACACACACACACACATTATTCAGTCATGAAAAAGAAGGAAATCCTGCCTTTTATGACAACATGGACGGAACTTGAGAGTATTATGCTAAGTGAAATAAGTCAGAGAGAAAGAGAAATAGTGTATGTTCTCATTTATATATGAAACCTAAAAAATCTCAGCTCAGAAATAAAATGATGGGTAGTAGTAAAAGGAAAGAGGAAATTGCTGTTCAATGGATATAAAGTTTTAGTCGTCAAGATGACAAGATTCTAGAGATCTGTGTAACATTGCTTATTCAATATTCAACACTACTGTTCACTTAAAAATTTGTTAAGAGGATTGATAACTTGTGTTATGTGGTTTTTAAAATCAGGATAATAATAAAAAATATGTGAAAGGACAAAATGAATGTTTGAGATATGGGGCAGAGTGACTCTTACATGTTCTAGATGGAGTATTTCAGTCAGTAGCCTATTAGTAAAATATGTTCACAAAAAACAAAAGGTAACATGGAAATTGGGAAAAAAGGATTATATTAAGGTAGCAAAAAGGCAACCCTCACAGGATATTTCTAAGACATATAGCCAACAAAAGGCTCTTGTTTAAAATATGTAAAATATGTATATAAACCAATAAGAAAAATAGAGACAGCTCAACAGAAAAATGGCCATATACTTCAATAGGCATTTACAAAACAGGTATCTAACGGTCAATAAACATAAGATATTCAGTATCATTGGTAATAAGGAAAAGGAGAATCAAAACCACAATGGGATAGCTACACATAGCTACTAGAATGGTAAAAACTTTCAAGTCTGAGAATTCCAAGTGTTGGTGAGCCACAGAAACAACCCCAATATCAGTATAAATTGATATACCGCTGTGGAAAATAAGGAGGCATTATTTATTATAGTTGAACATATACATATTATTCTGTGACCCAGAAACTTCCCCAGAGATGGGATATACCTAGAGACTCATGTTTATATGTACTAGGATGAGTGCTCTTGAGTGTTCACCAAAATATTTATTTTAAATGTCTTAAAATAGTTAAAATGCCCATTAACACTGTGATGGATAAATCAATTGTGATAAACTCACACAGCGAGATGCTTCACAGTACTACAGAAAACAGACTACAAGTACACACAATAGCATGGATGAATCTAATGACTTAAGGTTAGGCAAAAGCAACAATTCATACAGTATGATTCCATTTACACAGAATTTAAAGACACGAGCAAAACTAATCTACATAATTAGGGACAGAGATAATAATGGTAAACATATGAAGAAAAGCAAAGGAGTGATAACTGGAAAAGTCATATTGATGGGAGGGTTTTATGTATGGCTCTGCAGGTTATATTAACAGTAAAAATAAAAATAAGTTTTTAAAATGCAGTCTGATATCTAACCATATGGTTTCAAGGCAATCACCTAAATCTCTGTTTCTTCTTTATTAGTACTTACCTTATGCTTGAGTTTTCTACTTTGCCTCTGTGTTCTTTTATTTTTCTATCCTGTTATTTCAGACATTAAAAATCAGCTAATATAAATGTTAACTTTGATTGCATTTCTGTTATGCTGAAGTTTGATGTCAAAAGATAGCAAAAATTTTGCAAAAGAGCCATTTTCAGGCAAAACAGTTATATATGACTGGCTGAACTCATTGAATAATCTCACACAGAGAGACATATTCACAGTCAGGCACCTCATGTTGTTTTAAAAGCAACAAATGCAGCTATTTGAAAAAGCCAAGATGACTAATTTATTTCAGTTTTCATTATGTTATTTAGATCACGAAAAACCAATGCTTAAGAAAGATTTGGGGGGGAATATGCAAAAATCTAGTGTTTAATAGGTGCAAATGAACTTTAGGACAATTGTTTAAGTATTTCCACAAGTTCAAGAAAGAAAATATGGATTATATATTCAAAATAATAGGTTTGGGGAACATATATGCATTTTTCAAAATGATGATTTAAATTTAAGACGTAGGTAAACATTTTCCAATGAATTATGTATAGCAGTATCTGTTATCTCCCAAATAATTTATGTATTTAATTATCTCTTCTCCAAATACAATCTACAGGAGACTCCCCAAGTTTTAGCCAACAGTCATGCTAATAAGTATGTTTCTAAGACTAATGGCCTCATGTCTAACATTTCGGAGTATAAATGAAATGGCTACGTGTTTTTTTTTTTAACATTTAATAAAATAATTTGCAAGTCAGAAGGCTCACCTCTGATTGACAACTCCTGGACTATTAAAATATCAGCCCAAATCTCTTCAGCCTCACACTTCCATCTCTCTCTACCTCTTCCTTTATTTATCACCCAGCCCTCAAGTTCGCTGATGAAGACAGGTACTTCAGAGAGTGGGAAAATAAGTTATCCATAAAAGAATACTATGTGTGGAAAGAGCTCTGGAACTAAACTGTAACCTTTAATCTAAAACCTTTGCTCATGTTATTAAAAACCTGACAAGGTGAAGAGCCCTGTTACCTTGGCAGTTACAGTTTTTCTCCTGATGTCAACTAAAACCTTTGTGTAGGGTCTCCTGTAAATGTTGGAATTCAAAACAAAGGCAAATTGGTGCATCTGTAAAAATTCTATACAATTAAAATTTTATGAATCCTTCTGTCATATTTATAAGAAATTAATTACTTAACAATTCACCTAATTTCAAATTTGAGACATGCATCAGTTGAATAATAAAACTTCTTGTCCTTTATCTCCTCTTGTTAGCTGTGGCCAGTAGTGGCCTGCTTTCCCTCTAGGTATATGAACATGAGAAAAGCTAAACATGAAAAACTACTGGCCAGCAATACTTGGTGCTTCATAAAGCTCAGCAAGTACCATATTTTTATGTTATCCTTAATAGACACTGTTGATTAGTTAAGTATAAAGAAACAAAATATTAATTCACTGATGGTTGATAAATATTAGCTGTGGAAAAAGTTTTAAACTTTATTTAAATTATGTTCATATTTTAAATGTTGTTAATATTTACTCAGAAGGCTTTTTAAAAATTTTTTTAGAATCTTTTAAACAAAGAATCTCTCAATTCTTAAGTAAGATTTCACTATATCTAAAGGCCATTTTCATCCAGGAAAACCCTGAAAACCAGTGCTTTCTGTGGCTGATTTATTTTGCTTAGCGTGAAACTCTAGCTCCATCCACATCATTGCAAATGGCAAAATTTCATTCTTTTTTTTATGGCTGGATAATATTTCTTTACATATATATACATGCAGCTTTAACCATTTATCAGTCAGAGGACATTTAGGCTCTTTCTGTACTTTGGCTATTCTAGATAATACTGCTATAAACATCAGGATGCATTTAACTCATGTAGAACTTAAGAAAACAAAACAAATCATCATAGGGAGAAGAAAAGAGAGGCAAACCAAGAAACAGACTAACTATAGAGAATGAACTGATGATTATCAGAGGGGAGATGGTGGTGGGATCAATAAAATAGGTGATGGGGATGAAGGAGTGCACTTGTTTGATGAGTACTGGGTGTTGTACCTAAGTGTTGAATCACTAAAATGTACACCTAAAATAAATACTACACTATATGTTAACCAATTGGAATTTAAATAAAAATTAAAAAGAAAAGGAAGACCAATATTTAAATAAGATTAACTTAGGGGCATCTGGGTAGTTCAGTTGGTTAAACACCTGACTCTCGGTTTCGGCTCAGGGACATTGAGATTGAGCCCCACGTGGGGCCCTGTGCTGGCACAGAGCCTGCTTAAGATTTTCTCTCTCACTCTCCCTCTGTCCCCCACCCCCCCCCCACACACACTCTGTTCACGTTCACTCTTTCTCTGTCAAAAAAAAATATATATAACATTTTTTAAAAGATTAACTTAATAAATACTCCTTTGCAGAAAACTATCTGCATTGTCTCTATATGTTCTCCTGTGGTACCTCTATGGTAAACCGGTCCACCCAGGTATTAAATGAAAGTACTTTTCCCTCAAAAGTTCTAGGTGTAAAACTCTTTCTCATTTATTAAATTGCAAGTTTTGACACTTACTGAAAATCTAACTCCAGAAAAGTGGTCCTAAATAGTTGAAGACATCTTTTTGTCGGAAGATATTCTTAAAAAAAAAAAAGGAAATTTATGCTTGTGAGGTTGGTGTTGAGAGAAGACTGACAGTGTCAGTTTAATGTATTCTGATTCACATCGTTCATCTATGTACACTGACATCTTCATACATACACAATTTATTCATGATGACTAGGACAAGCAAAAGGAGGAATGGATATAAAGGAAATTAGATTTTTTTTAAAGAAAAAAAAGACGGTGTTAAGAAGTGTGAAAGGTGTTAAGAAAATGTACATGGTAAAGAGCATGATGTAGAGAATAAATCAAAAGAACAGATGATGAATTTACTTACATTGCAGTGATATTTCACACAATTTCATTTATTTTAATAAATGAATCCTAAAGCAATAATCCTCAACTGTTTTTCAATGCACATAATCATGTTGATGGGATTAAGTTGATCTGATGAGCCAGCTTTATGGCTGTTTGTCTTGTTACTCCTTTCAGGTTAAATATCAGAAAAAAAGTTACACGGGAAAAAATTCTGTGGCTAATAACTAGCAAAATCAATAAGATTGTTTCAATAGCCGTAAGGCACAGATTATAACACTTACATTTACTTGCTATATCCCTGCCCCTCCCCACACACACCTGTAGGTCCAAGTTGTATAGAATTGCTTTCCAAGTTATGGCCCTACTAAATCATGGCTCTTTATTTTTCACCTAATTCACCTATCTTCTTCCATTCTATTAAAAAAGAATCTTTAAGAAATCTCTTTTATTTTTTTAAGATTTAATATTTATTTTAGAGAAAGAGTATGAATGGGGTAGGAGCAAAGGGAGAAGGAGAATCCTCACACAGAATCCCTGCTGAGCAAGGAGGCTTTTGTGGGGCTCAACCCCAGCGCCCTGAGATCATGACCTGAGCTGAAATCAAGAGTCAGACACTTAACCAACTGAGCCACCCAGGCACCCTAGGGGAATATATTTTCATTATCTCTAGGCATGCTCTATTTTATGTCACTTATTCATTCCACAAACATTATGATGTCTGTAGCAACAAACAAGATCAACAAGATTTCCACCTTCTGGAGTTACTCTAATGTATAAGGGTTTATGGTTTGTATAAACATACTGAATTTTGCCACTTGCAATCTGTAACTTTGGTTAGTAATCTAAGTCTCAGTGTCTTCACTGGTAAAACCGTAATAACGGTACCTATCACAAAGTATGATTGTGATGATTAATGTGATCATATGAAAAAGTGTTGAGCATAATGTGTTTTAGTAAGTGTTCAACTAGTCATTGTCATCATCAAAGGCAGTAGAGCATCCTTATGAGGGTGTAGAACCTGAGGATGGGGCTAGAATGACAAGAATTGTAGTAGTAGGAGCTTTGGACCAAGGCAGGGCTGAGGTTAAGACTCCACTTTTTTTTTTCTTGGAGCAAGAGCGTGGGCACAGGAAATGGGTAGGGTCGGGGATGGGGTGAAGGAGAGAGAGAATCTTAAGCAAGTTCCAAACCCAGTGCAAATCCCAGCTCAATTTCACAACTTTGAGATCATGACCTGAGCTGAAATCAAGAGTTGGATGCTAAAAAAAAAAAAAAAAAAAAGAGTTGGATGCTTAACTGACTGAGCCACCCAGGCATCCCAAGGCTCCACTTTTTTTTTTTAATTTTTTAAATCTTTATTTATGATAGACATAGAGAGGGAGAGAGAGAGAGAGAGAGAGAGGCAGAGACACAGGAAGAGGGAGAAGCAAGCTCCATGCCGGGAGCCCGATGCGGGACTCGATCCCGGGACTCCAGGATCGCGCCCTGGGCCACCAAGGCTCCACTTTTTAAACTTTAATCTACAGTGAGTGGCTTTAGAAACTGTTAAAAGGTAAACTGAGGCACATTAAAAATTTTTTTTCAAGAGTTTATTTGAGCAGACATCAAGTGGAACCAAGTAACGCCAAACTGAAAGTGGTTAGGAGTGTGCCACCAACAAGGGCAAGGGGAAAAGTTTTTATAAAGATGCAGAAGCAACACATCTTGGCTGTAGCTTATAGTTGCTCTATTTGAGAAAGCCTCGTTGATTGTGATTGGTTGTCCTTAAGTGTTATTTTCTTGGATTCAAGTGCATTGACTTCAGCTTACGATTTAATTTGCTTACATAGGCTACCACGGAATTAGGACCACCTTAGTCGAATGGCCTCCTTGTTTAATCACTTTAACAAAACCTAAGTACCAGTTTTTAGCTCAAAACACTTCAGAGAGTAAAGAGAACCAGAAGAAAGGGGATCACTCCTATGATACTGTCTCTATCTATGGATTGTCTAGACAGCAGCTATAATGACCTGATCTAAGTATGGGAAACCAGACTTGGTCACCTCTCGCAGCTAGAAAGAATACCTTCTAGAGGTTACTCTCACTTCTCAGCTTCCCATATATTAAAATGACAAGGAGAAGCTGGAGATAAGGGACTAAGAGTTTATCCTAATGAAGAATATACCATGAATTGATCATTATGATGAACAATTATGATCAGATTTGCTGGGAGAGTATTTTGAACATATCCACCACTTCATTTCTACCTCTCACCTGTCTCCTTTGGATACGTGGTGGCTGAACACTGTAATCAAAACAACTGAACTTTATGTTCACCCTTGATTAGTACAAAAGCATTTCACTTTTTACCTCAAACATTCACACCATCCTTCATTTGAATTCTTTTCTCAACTAACCAGGGAGAAGGTTCTGTTCATTGGAATGATGAAGGAATTGGATCTCACACCTAGTGGTAGGTATGCAGACAGTGAGGAACAGATGCAGATTTGTGGACCCTTTAGCTTACTCAATGGGGAGGAGTGCTCTTTAAGGGAAAACAAAGTTACAAATACACATTTCAGTGCAAATATTTCTTTAGAATGAGGAAAGACATGCTACATTACACATTTTAAAAAGCTAAAAATACCCTAACCACAAAATCCAGGAAAATAACATAATATTTTTATTAATTGCCTAACATACCTTTCTTCTACACTTTTTGGTTGCATAATCTTTATCTCTACAAAAGACAACAATTATAAAATATCATCTCTGTTACAGTTCAGAATCTATAGCCTTAGGAAACTATGTGATTTTGCACAAATCTCAACCTTTCTTTTTCCTTAAGATTTTATTTATTTAATCAGAAAGGGAGATAGAACATGAGAGACTCCTAATTCTGGGAAACGAACTAGGGGGGTGGAAGGGGAGGTGGGCGGGGGGTGGGGGTGACTGGGTGACGGGCACTGGGGGGAGCACTTGATGGGATGAGCACTGGGTATTATTCTATATGTTGGCAAATTGAACACCAATAAAAATAAATTTATATATTAAAAAAAGATTTTATTTATTTACTTGAGAGAGAGTGTTAGCGGAGGAGGGAGAAAAGGGAGAGGGATAAGCAGACTCCATGCTGAGAATGCCCGATGGAAGGCTTGATCCCATGACCCTGAGGTCATAACCTGAGCCAAAATCAAGAGCTGGACACTTAACCAACTAAACCACCCAAGCATCTTAGTTAACTATGTGGTTTTGCAAAGTCTCAACCTTTTAATGTCTGAGTTTTTTTAGCCTAAGTAAAAACAAGTTATCTGGTGGGCAGCAATGCTGCACAGATTTGGGGCATCTCTGGTTGGCATTAGTGCTCTACGAGATGAAGCCACTGATGGTGATGAATGATGTGAAGGAGCCTGGTTGCTATAGGCACTGCTTGTGTAGCCCAGCTGTTCCACAGCTCAATCCTTCAAACCACCACCTACCTACCTATGCTGTTGTTTCAAAATGCTATCCTAGGTCTGGCTGCTGCAAGCTAGCCAAGGCTTTCATCTTTCATGAAGCATCACTTGTATATAGCTTTTTGACAGCATTCCTCAGCTACGTCATGTTTATTGATGCACTTACTTGACTTCCAGGGGTTTTTGAGCCCCTGGGCTCAAAACTTCAGTTCACTTTCTGGCAGTTTCTTTTGTACCAGCACCTTTCAGTTTCTGCATCTGGACTGTTCAGGTCTTGCTAAGGTAAGGAGCGCCGTCTGGAATCCAAGGCCTGCTGCTCAGATTTGTTTTACCTTTAAGGGATTTGCATCCTTTGCCTCTTATACTTGCTGGCCCCTTGCCACACACATTTCTTCATCAGCTACTCACTCATTCCACATCAGAAGTGATCTTAGGCTTATAGAGACCATAATGCTAATACCTACCTGACTTACTGATTTTGTTTTAAGTTTATTTTCACTTTTATTATGAGGTTATATTTAGTAAATTTGGTTTGATGTAAGTAAATGCTTAACTTTTGGTAAGTGATTAAGGTCTGGGATACAGTCTGACATGTTATCCCACTCATTCATGAATCACTCTCAAAACGTGTGAATAAAAATTAGTCTTCCTCTGCTCAAGCATTATCTAACATTTTAATTAACACGTTCAAAATCTCCTTTGACCTTGAACTATACTAGCTGGGAGGGAATGTTCTTTGCATATTTCAAAACAGGTTAAAGAGTCCAGACTCTCACATTCTAGGCCTTCTTTTTCTAAACTCTTTATAGTCTTTGGAAAACTCCAGCTATCATTTTGCTAGAGAAGGTTTTTATTTTTATTTTTTTAACAATAGTTGTAAATAAATTTTGAAGGAAATATAGTCTTTGCTTAGGAAGAACAGAGTATCTATGAGATTGTTCAGAGGAGTTGTGGTATTAGCTGTAGTAGGGCTGTGTCAATACTTTCATGAGTCCTAGGTAGTTTTGCTTTCACGAGTCCCTTCCTCCATAAAAACTTAACAATTATATCTTATAATTACATTGGTAAAAACATAAATATAATCCAGGTTGCATTCTATTTATTTTTCATTTGAATTTAGAAAAAAATAAAACATTTTCATTGGCCTCTAAAAGTTTCATGGCCCCTGGGCTTTGTGGCTTCTCTGCCTAATGGATAAGTCAGTTCCGCTTATCCTTACATTAAAATATATATATATATATATATATATATATATATATATATATAATAAAGTATTGACTTAGAAACTCAAAATGTCATGCTGTTCCCTCAGCTTTGAGTGAAGATGAATAACTTAGAAACAAGGCTATTATTACTGTCAGCGGAACCACAGTGAAATTTACTAGATGATGAGTTTATTTTATCATGCTAACATTCAGTGTTGGGCCATATCATATGTTTATTTCTGGAAATAAATATAAACGAATGTAAATACTTCTAATGTGTGGTAAGATCAATAATTATACCCTCAAATTGAGTAGGCAGGGGATACAAACACTCAGCACATATTCTTGTGTTACATGGCAAAGGTATGGAGAAGTGTGAGGAAGAAAGTACAACTGAACAGCCTGACAGCCTGTCTGTCACAACCAAAGGTAACCTTTCAGCAGCTCCAGGAAGATGCCCCTCCACTAATGCTTGATGACACTTGAAACTAATTTAACTGAGAATATAGACTTTGCATATCCATAGTGCAAGTATTGTTTATAACGTGAACACTCCTGTGAAAGTGAAGCATTATACTAAATGCATGATGCAGAATTAAGGATTGCCATCTGAACTTTCTCAGAAAGCAGGTTGCATTAAGGGTGAATGTCCTGGTTTTGCCTAGGTTTTATCTATAAATTAATGAGAAGGTAAGCATTCTGAAAGCACACCAGCAAGCTTTACTTGACTGACTAGGGACCTTTGTTAAGTACAAGGCATGACTTTTCCTTGGCACCACAGGTTCTCCTTTGGGAATGAGTGAGATGGACCAAAGGAAGGTCAATATACCCTATTGAATCTGGATTGTTCTTTTTTTTTTTTTAAGATTTTATTTATTTATTTGAGAGAGAGAGAAGCAAGAGACAGAGCATGAGTAGAGGAGGCAGGAGAGGGGCAGAGGGAGAAGCAGACTCCCCACTGAGCAGGGAACCCAATGTAGGGCTGGATCCCAGGATCCTGAGATCATGGCCTAAGCTGAAGGCAGACACTTAACCAACTGAGCCACTCAGGGGCCCCTGGACTTTCTTATGCTAAGTAGAGATAACTTACCTGGAAGTATCTGGTTGCCAGGTCAGGTCAGGGCAGGCTGAGATTGAAGCTGCTTCTGTGTGTGTGTGTGTGTGTGTGTGTGTGTGTGTGTGTGTAGAGAGAGAGAGGGAGAGAAAGAGAACTTTCTGATATAATCTTTCTTTTTTTTAAAGATTTTATTTATTCATGAGACAGAGAGAGAGAGAGAGAGGCAGAGACACAGGCAGAGGGAGAAGCAGCAGGCTCCATGCAGGGAGCCCGACGTGGGACTCGATCCCTGGGTCTCTAGGGACTCGATCCCTGGGTCTCTAGGATCACACCCTGGGCTGAAGGCAGTGCTAAACCGCTGAGCCACCTGGGCTGCCCTCTGATATAATCTTTCTAAGGACTAGACATTACTGCCAATGAAATAGCATCTATATTGGAATTTTCAGGGTTGAATTAAACCCTGGCTGAACTAAAAATTGGGAGTGAGGTATACAACTGCCATGACAATGTGGAAGATTCCTTTATTCTGTCAGTATTCAGTGTTCCACCTACATGTACTGCTCACATAACTAATTTCCAAAACACCAGAGAAAAGATATATATTCATATATATAAGGGATGCATGAAATATTTAGTATTCATTTCTGCTGCAGGTTTTCTAATAAAAAATTATTATATATTTGAGGAGATGTCAAGATGGTGTTGTGAATTTAGCAAAAGAAACCCTTAGATAATTAACACTTCTTTCAAATAGGTAAAAGCCTCATAAAATAAGACACATTTTAGTTTGACAATCAGAAATCTACTACAGTCAAAAATACAAGGGTCTTCCTAATTACTCATCCAAAACTTGGTCATCAAAGATAATGATTCATCTGCGTGTTTATTTTTATTATTGTTACTATATTTTTTAAAGATTTTATTTATTTATTTATGAGAGACAGAGAGGCAGACATAGGCAGAGGGAGAAGCAGGCTTCATGCAGGGAGCCCGATGTGGGACTCGATCCCTGAATTGGGATCTCACCCTGAGCCAAAGGCAGCCACTCAATTGCTGAGCCACCCAGGGGTCCCTATTGTTACTATTTTTAATTTCAAAAGCTAAGCTGGTTCAAATAAAAAGCTACCAATTCATATATCTATCACTTATTATGTTATACTGAAGACAAAAAACCAAAGATATTTTATATAATAATAAAAAAATAACTGGGGGACCTGGGTGGCTCAGTCGGTTGAGTGTCTGGCTCTTGATTTTGGCTCAGGTCATGGTCTCAGGGTTGTGAGATCCAGCCCTGCGTTGGGCTCCATGCTCAGTGGGGAGTCTGCTTGGGATTTTCTCCCTCTGCTCTTCTGCACTCTCACTAGCACTCTCTCTCAAATAAATAAATAAATAAATAAATAAATAAATAAATAAATAAAATCTTAAAAAACAAAACAAAACAAAACATGGGCACCTAACCTCCCATTTCAGGCACCTGAGGCTGTATAATGGAAAGAAAAAAGTTGTTGCTGAAAATCTACTAGCATTATTTAAGTAGTCTTGTGTGAACATAGTACTTTTTTTTAAATTTAAAATTAAAAAAAATTTTTTTGAGTACACACTTGATTTTCATCCCAGGCTTTTTAGGTCATGACCCTTCTCTCTCTTTCATGAATTGCAGGGTACCCCCTGATAAGGAGTGCTTATGGGAAAGAATGGTTGATATGATCCCAGCCATAGCCTAGGAAACATTCCTGAAGCCATTAAAATATTAAAATAATTTCACAAAGGATAAGAGGACTTACAGGCTTGTCTCACAATTAAGAGTATAAGCCTTATACTTATACCTGAGTACCCTAAGTCAAAACTGAAGTACCTGAGCCTAAGTACCTGAGACTGAATCCTGCCTCTGACACTCTCTGTGACCTTGGGCAGTCATTTCACTTTTCTATGCCTTAGAATCTTCATCTGTAAATTGGGGAATAATAATAGTACCTACCTCATCTGGTTGTTATGAGGATTGAATGAAATAGTGCATTTAAAGCACCATGCCAGGGATCCCTGGGTGGCGCAGTGGTTTGGCACCTGCCTTTGGCCCAGGGCGTGATCCTGGAGACCCGGGATCGAATCCCACGTCGGGCTCCCGGTGCATGGAGCCTGCTTCTCCCTCTGCCTGTGTCTCTGCCCCTCTCTCTCTCTCTCTCTCTCTCTCTCTCTGTGACTATCATAAATAAATAAAAATTTTTTAAAAAAGGAAAAGGATATGTTTAAAATAAAGCACCGTGCCAGATATAGAGTAAGTGCTCAGAAATATTAGTTGTAATTTAATTCTCCTCACAGTTCTATGCCCATAGTCCTTGAAGTATTGATGCAGAAAATGAAATTGACAACTATTAGTTTATTTAATACATTTCCTTAGCATGATCTTGGCCCATCGAATTTCCAATGTTATGAAGATAATCTGTTGTTACAGTGGCCTACTCTTTTCCCTAAACTTTGTGGTTCTGCCTTGATGAGCACCATCTCCGCCTCTTCTCTGGCTCAGACTTGCCCCTACACAAGTACCCTGTGTTACTGTAAGATTTCAGAGGGCCTGGCACCTGGGTGGCACAGTTAGGTAAGTGTCTGAATTTTGGTTTGGGCTCAGGTCATGTCCTTCTCTGATTGACTTATTTCACTCAGCATAATACCCTCCTTTCTCTTGACTTCCTTAACATCACACTTGCTTAATTTTCTTGTTACCGTTTGTATGTTCTTTTCAGTCTTCTGTGCTGGTTTCTCTTCCCTTGCCAGTCCTTAAAGCATTGACACTCCTTAATGTTTGGTCCTAAGCCACTACCTCTTACCCCTCCTCCTCTCTGCCTGATTTCAGTGATTTTTTGTGTGCGCTTGCATGCGTGTGTACATTGCTGCTAAAATGATAATCATGGTGTTGATAAAGATGATATGTACTGAGTTCTTATTACACACCAAGCACTTTAAGAATTTCATCTGTATCAAGTGCTTTAATCATCACAGTAAGCCTATGAGGTAGAACTATTATTAATCCTATTTTACAGGTAAGCGCAGAATCCAGAACTCACCCAACAGTCTGGCCTTGGATCGTGCACTGTTAGCACCCTACACTGCCTGTTTCAATTCTAAAATTCTGTCTTTTTTTTTTTTTCTTTTTTTTTTTTTATTGGTGTTCAATTTACTAACATACAGAATAACACCCAGTGCCCGTCACCCATTCACTCCCACCCCCCGCCCTCCTCCCCTTCCACCACCCCCAGTTCGTTTCCCAGAGTTAGCAGTCTTTACATTCTGTCTCCCTTTCTGATATTTCCCACACATTTCTTCTCCCTTCCCTTATTTTCCCTTTCACTATTATTTATATTCCCCAAATGAATGAGAACATATAATGTTTGTCCTTCTCCGACTGACTTACTTCACTCAGCATAATACCCTCCAGTTCCATCCACGTTGAAGCAAATGGTGGGTATTTGTCATTTCTAATAGCTGAGTAATATTCCATTGTATACATAAACCACATCTTCTTTATCCATTCATCTTTCGTTGGACACCGAGGCTCCTTCCACAGTTTGGCTATCGTGGCCATTGCTGCTAGAAACATCGGGGTGCAGGTGTCCCGGCGTTTCATTGCATTTGTATCTTTGGGGTAAATCCCCAACAGTGCAATTGCTGGGTCGTAGGGCAGGTATATTTTTAACTGTTTGAGGAACCTCCACACAGTTTTCCAGAGTGGCTGCACCAGTTCACATTCCCACCAACAGTGTAGGAGGGTTCCCTTTTCTCCGCATCCTCTCCAACATTTGTTGTTTCCTGCCTTGTTAATTTTCCCCATTCTCACTGGTGTGAGGTGGTATCTCATTGTAGTTTTGATTTGTATTTCCCTGATGGCAAGTGATGCAGAGCATTTTCTCATATGCATGTTGGCCATGTCTATGTCTTCCTCTGTGAGATTTCTGTTCATGTCTTTTGCCCATTTCATGATTGGATTGTTTGTTTCTTTGGTGTTGAGTTTAATAAGTTCTTTATAGATCTTGGAAACTAGCCCTTTATCTGATATGTCATTTGCAAATATCTTCTCCCATTCTGTAGGTTGTCTTTGAGTTTTGTTGACTGTATCCTTTGCTGTGCAAAAGCTTCTTATCTTGATGAAGTCCCAATAGTTCATTTTTGCTTTTGTTTCTTTTGCCTTTGTGGATGTATCTTGCAAGAAGTTACTATGGCCGAGTTCAAAAAGGGTGTTGCCTGTGTTCTTCTCTAGGATTTTGATGGAATCTTGTCTCACATTTAGATCTTTCATCCATTTTGAGTTTATCTTTGTGTATGGTGAAAGAGAGTGGTCTAGTTTCATTCTTCTGCATGTGGATGTCCAATTTTCCCAGCACCATTTATTGAAGAGACTGTCTTTCTTCCAATGGATAGTCTTTCCTCCTTTATCGAATATTAGTTGCCCATAAAGTTCAGGGTCCACTTCTGGATTCTCTATTCTGTTCCACTGATCTATGTGTCTGTTTTTGTGCCAGTACCACACTGTCTTGATGACCACAGCTTTGTAGTACAACCTGAAATCTGGCATTGTGATGCCCCCAGATATGGTTTTCTTTTTTAAAATTCCCCTGGCTATTCGGGGTCTTTTCTGATTCCACACAAATCTTAAAATAATTTGTTCTAACTCTCTGAAGAAAGTCCATGGTATTTTGATAGGGATTGCATTAAACGTGTATATTGCCCTGGGTAACATTGACATTTTCACAATATTAATTCTGCCAATCCATGAGCATGGAATATTTTTCCATCTCTTTGTGTCTTCCTCAATTTCTTTCAGAAGTGTTCTATAGTTTTGAGGGTATAGATCCTTTACATCTTTGGTGAGGTTTATTCCTAGGTATCTTATGCTTTTGGGTACAATTGTAAATGGGATTGACTCCTTAATTTCTCTTTCTTCAGTCTCATTGTTAGTGTATAGAAATGCCACTGACTTCTGGGCATTGATTTTGTATCCTGCCACGCTACCGAATTGCTGTATGAGTTCTAGCAATCTTGGGGTGGAGACTTTTGGGTTTTCTATGTAGAGTATCATGTCATCGGCGAAGAGAGAGAGTTTGACTTCTTCTTTGCCAATTTGAATGCCTTTAATGTCTTTTTGTTGTCTGATTGCTGAGGCTAGGACTTCCAGTACTATGTTGAATAGCAGTGGTGAGAGTGGACATCCCTGTCTTGTTCCTGATCTTAGGGGAAAGGCTCCCAGTGCTTCCCCATTGAGAATGATATTTGCTGTGGGCTTTTCATAGATGGCTTTTAAGATGTCGAGGAATGTTCCCTCTATCCCTACACTCTGAAGAGTTTTAATCAGGAATGGATGCTGTATTTTGTCAAATGCTTTCTCTGCATCCAATGAGAGGATCATATGGTTCTTGGTTTTTCTCTTGCTGATATGATGAATCACATTGATTGTTTTACGGGTGTTGAACCAGCCTTGTGTCCCAGGGATAAATCCTACTTGGTCATGGTGAATAATTTTCTTAATGTACTGTTGGATCCTATTGGCCAGTATCTTGTTGAGAATTTTTGCATCCATGTTCATCAGGGATATTGGTCTGTAATTCTCCTTTTTGGCGGGGTCTTTGTCTGGCTTTGGAATTAAGGTGATGCTGGCTTCATAGAACGAATTTGGAAGTACTCCATCTCTTTCTATCTTTCCAAACAGCTTTAGGAGAATAGGTATGATTTCTTCTTTAAACGTTTGATAAAATTCTCCTGGGAAGCCATCTGGCCCTGGACTCTTGTGTCTTGGGAGGTTTTTGATGACTGCTTCAATTTCCTCCCTGGTTATTGGCCTGTTCAGGTTTTCTATTTCTTCCTGTTCCAGTTTTGGTAGTTTGTGGCTTTCCAGGAATGCATCCATTTCTTCTAGATTGCCTAATTTATTGGCGTATAGCTGTTCATAATATGTTTTTAAAATCGTTTGTATTTCCTTGGTGTTGGTAGTGATCTCTCCTTTCTCATTCATGATTTTATTAATTTGAGTCTTCTCTCTCTTCTTTTTAATAAGGCTGGCTAATGGTTTATCTATCTTATTAATTCTTTCAAAGAACCAACTCCTGGTTCTGTTGATCTGTTCCACAGTTCTTCTGGTCTCGATTTCGTTGAGTTCTGCTCGAATCTTTATTAACTCCCTTCTTCTCTTGGGTGTAGGATCTATTTGCTGTTTTTTCTCTAGCTCCTTTATGTGTAAGGTTAGCTTTTGTATTTGAGTTCTTTCCAGTTTTTGAATGGATGCTTATATTGTGATGTATTTCCCCCTTAGGACTGCTTTTGCTGCATCCCAAAGATTTTGAACGGTTGTATCTTCATTCTCATTAGTTTCCATGAATCTTTTTAATTCTTCCTTAATTTCCTGGTTGACCCTTTTATCTTTTAGCAGGATGGTCCTTAACCTCCATGTGTTTGAGGTCCTTCCAAACTTCTTGTTGTGATTTAGTTCTAATTTCAGGGCATTATGGTCCGAGAATATGCAGGGGACAATCCCAGTCTTTTGGTATCGGTTCAGACCCGATTTGTGACCCAATATGTGGTCTATTCTGGAGAAAGTTCCATGTGCGCTTGAGAAGAATGTGTATTCAGTTGAGTTTGGATGTAAAGTTCTGTAGATATCTGTGAAATCCATCTGGTCCAGTGTATCATTTAAAGCTCTCGTTTCTTTGGAGATGTTTTGCTTAGAAGACCTATCGAGTATAGAAAGAGCTAGATTGAAGTCACCAAGTATAAGTGTATTATTATCTAAGTATTTCTTCACTTTGGTTAATAATTGATTTATATATTTGGCAGCTCCCACATTCGGAGCATATATATTGAGGATTGTTAAGTCCTCTTGTTGAATAGATCCTTTAAGTATGATATAGTGTCCCTCTTCATCTCTCACTACAGTCTTTGGGGTAAATTTTAGTTTATCTGATATAAGGATGGCTACCCCTGCTTTCTTTTGAGGACCATTCGAATGGTAAATGGTTCTCCAACCTTTTATTTTCAGGCTGTAGGTGTCCTTCTGTCTAAAATGAGTCTCTTGTAGACAGCAAATAGATGGGTCCTGCTTTTTTATCCAGTCTGAAACCCTGCGCCTTTTGATGGGGTCATTAAGCCCGTTCACATTCAGAGTTACTATTGAGAGATATGAGTTTAGTGTCATCATGATATCTATTCAGTCTTTGTTTTTGTGGACTGTTCCACTGAACTTCTTCTTAAAGGGGAATTTTAAGAGGCCCCCTTAAAATTTCTTGCAGAGCTGGTTTGGAGGTCACATATTCTTTTAGTTGCTGCCTGTCTTGGAAGCTCTTTATCTCTCCTTCCATTTTGAATGAGAGCCTTGCTGGATAAAGTATTCTTGGTTGCATGTTCTTCTCATTTAGGACCCTGAATATATCCTGCCAGCCCTTTCTGGCCTGCCAGGTCTCTGTGGAGAGGTCTGCTGTTACCCTAATACTCCTCCCCATAAAAGTCAGGGATTTCTTGTCTCTTGCTGCTTTAAGGATCTTCTCCTTATTTTTGGAATTTGCAAGCTTCACAATTAAATGTCGAGGTGTTGAACGGTTTTTATTGATTTTAGGGGGGGATCTCTCTATTTCCTGGATCTGAATGCCTGTTTCCCTTCCCAGATTAGGAAAGTTTTCAGCTAGAATTTGTTCAAATACATATTCTGGCCCTCTGTCCCTTTCGGCGCCCTCGGGAACCCCAATTAAACGTAGGTTTTTCTTCCTCAGGCTGTCGTTTATTTCCCTTAATCTATCTTCATGGTCTTTTAATTGTTTGTCTCTTTTTTCCTCAGTTTCCCTCTTTGCTATCAACTTGTCTTCTAGGTCACTCACTCGTTCTTCCACCTCGTTAACCCTCGTCGTTAGGACTTCTAGTTTGGATTGCATCTCATTCAATTGATTTTTAATTTCTGCCTGATTAGCTCTAAATTCTGCAGTCATGAAGTCTCTTGAGTCCTTTATACTTTTTTCTAGAGCCACCAGTAGCTGTATAATAGTGCTTCTGAATTGGCTTTCTGACATTGAATTGTAATCCAGATTTTGTAACTCTGTGGGAGAGAGGACTGTTTCTGATTCTTTCTTTTGAGGTGAGGTTTTCCTTCTAGTCATTTTGCTCAGTGCAGAGTGGCCAAAAGCAAGTTGTATTGGGAAAAAGAGAAAAAGAGAGGAGAGAAAGAAGGAAAGAAAAGAGAAAGAGAAAAAAAAAGGGAAGAAAAAGAAAAAAAAAACGAAAAAAAAAAAAAAGAAGAAAAAGAGAAAGAAAAAGAAAGGAGAAAAAAAGGGGGTGGGGGAAGGAAACAAATCAAAAAGCAAAACAAAACAAAAACAAAAACAAAAACAAACAAACAAAAAAAGAACCACCGGGGAGTATCTTCTGATTCTGTGTACTTTAAGTCCCTTGGCTTCTCCTGGAAGTTGTCCGTCTAGCTGGTGTTCTGGGGGAGGGGCCTGCTGTGCTGATTTTCAGGTGTTAGCAGTTGGGGGAGCTGCTCTGCCCCTGCCTGGTGCAGGGCTCGGTGGGGGTTGTTTACCCCGTGAGGCCGCAGGAGGAACAGCCCCAGTGGCGGGGCCGCTCTGGAAACCTGGATTCAGCTCCGGCAGGAACTCCGTCTGCAGGGCCTGGAGGCTCCGGGGCGGGGCCGCTGATCTGCTCAACTGGGGCAGGAGCGTCCTCGCTGTCCTGGGCCCTCCCGGCCTCTGCCTGTCCCGGGGGAGGCGGGATCCTGGGCTGTGTCCCGGCGCCCTGTGCTCCGGAGCCTGCGCTGTTGGATTCGCGCTCCCGGGCCGCGCAGCCCCCTCCGCGGAGCCGCCGCCCGAGCCCCTCCGAGCTGCTCCTGGAACCGCGCAGCCCCCTCTGCACGGAGCCTCTTCCTCTGCCCGAGCCCCTCCGAGCTGCTCCCGGGGCCGCGCAGCCCCCTCCGCGGAGCCGCCGCCCGAGCCCCTCCAGCTGCTCCGGGTCCCGCCGGGTCCCGCCGTGCGCGCTGCAGCCCTTAGGGAGCTCGGCGCACTCTCCTGGGTGCGCAGTTGCTGTTACTGACCCGGGGAGCCCGAGGGCATCCCCTTCCTTCTGGGTCCTGCTCCAACTCCCTGCGAGCCCCTTTCCGCCCGGGAAGGTCGTGCAGCTCCTGCTCCTCCGGGACGGGGCTCTCCTGTCCTGGGGACACTCGCCCCGGCCTCAGCCCGGCTCCTCGCGGGGCCCCTCCCCCTCGGAGGCCTTTGTTCCTTTATTTCTTTTTCCCCGTCTTCCTACCTTGATACAAGCGCGAACTCTTCTCACTGTTGCATTCCAGCTGGTCTCTCTTTAAATCTCAGGCCGAATTCATAGATTTTCAGGATAATTTGAAGGTTTTCTAGGTAGTTTGGTGGAGACAGGTGATTTGGAGACCCTACTCTTCCGCCATCTTGCTCCTCCCCTAAAATTCTGTCTTTATTCCTCAATATCACCATTGGATTTCCCATGGGTGCCTCAAATAATAAACAGTAAGAACTAAACTTATCATCCTCCGTACATGCTCTTTCTCCCGTGTTCCCTATTTGCAGGGATGGCACCACTTCCACCCTGGTGGCCGAGCTGCACACCTGGCATCGTCTTTGCCTTCAGTCTCATCTACAGTTTAATTAGGTAGCAGATTCTCTCCATTCTGTTCCTTTCCCCAGATCCAACCACATTTCTCTAGCCTCATTGCTACTATCCTGAATTTGGGACACTGTAAGTACCCTCTGGTCCAAGTTCCTGCAATAACTTCACAACTGGTTTCGCTGCTTCCTGTCTTGTTCCCTCTGCAGCCATAACTAAACAGATGATGTAAGTGGTCTGTTTACATATCCTTGAATGCCTCCAAGGCTAGCGGCTTGCCACCTCTGTGTGGCCAGATGACAAACTTGTGCTTCTCTCTTCTACCTCGGCTTCCGAACCTGCTCCTCACACAGTGTTGGTTCAGTTCTTGGAACCTGCCACAAACTGCATCATCTTTGCCTCTTCGCACTCACCCTTCCCTCTATCTTTAAGTTTCTAGTTTTTAGCTTTGTACATTTTAGTGTTTTCATATTTTAAAAACTTGGTCAGCATGGGTCATTATCCTTTGACTTACATGTATTACACAAGAAACATCCCATCTTCTTTTCCTCTTCCTCTTCTAATTTTTGATAGGTATGTAATTAAAAATTTTCAGGGCCTCTAGCAGGCCATCCTGATCCTTACACTCACTTTAGGGTTAGTTCTATGGTTAAATACCTTCTGTGCCCCCTGCCATTTGTTTTCTGTAGGTAAGGAATTTGCCAAAAGCCCCACAGAAAGTAGTAGGTGGCTGAGCCAGTGTTGAAACCTAAGTTGCATGCAAAATTCTGTGTTGTTTCCACTACTACATCGTGTTTCTATTGAAAGTAGAAACACACACATATTTAAAAGATAAACTATACTGAAAGCAAAAGAGATCAAGACAGTACACAAGAAAAAGAAGCAAAAAACATAAAAAGATAAAAAGGAAACATGGTAAAATCAAAATAATTAATATATGTAAGAGACTACAATTTGCTGGCATAAAACATGTAAAAATAAAAATTATTTTAAAATTCTATGTGGGTACAAAAGATTATATATATTTTTTGATAAGATATTTGCAAGCCAATAATTAAGTCAAATAAAAGGAAATGAGAGATTAACAAGCCTAGAGAAGGTTAATCTTTTTTTTTAAAGGCATTAAAATAGGTTAAAAATCATTAGAGATAATGTGCATTCCTTGAACAAAGGCAGCTGTTGATGCTAGCAGAATATTTAACCTATTCAATCTCCCAAGGGATAGGCTTCTTGCAAGAGATTTCTGGTTTGGTTTTCTTTAGCTGGTTTGTAAATCATTTGGGATGCCTTCAACTTCCAGTTTGAGAAGAACCAACCATAAATAGCTTAAACATAACAGACAAGTCCAGAGATAGGGTGCTGATTCCAAGATTGTTTATTTCTGTGGCCTAATGGTGATATCAGGTTCTAGGTCCTTTCCATCTTTTTCCACTGTAGCCTCCTCATAAGGTAAGCTTTTTCCCCCAAGGCAGCTCCAAACACCACATTTTCACATAACCACAAAAACAAACAAACAAACAAACAAACAAAAAAACAGAAGAGAAATCACCCCTTTTTTTGTGGACATGTTGGAGATCATGCTGTCCTTTCCAAGCAGCCTTTTCTGCAGACTTCCCCACAAGTATCAATGGCTGGAACTGTACCACTTGCACATTGCTAAACTAGTAAATAGTAAGAGGAGGACAATTATAGTGATTGGTCTAAAATAATCTAGATTTCTCTCTTGCCCACTCTGGGGGCTAGGGATGAACATAAACTCTCCTGAAGCACACAGCCATGCAAACCCAATGCAAGGAGAAGAAAATAATCAACTAACACCATTTGTCATCAGTGGAGACAGAGCAGAAAGACTTTACCCTTTATCCTTGACCAATTTTGTCTGGAACCACAAATGACCCCAGATAGCCAAAGCAACCTTGAAAAAGAAAAGCAAAGCTGGAAGCATCACAATACCAGACTTCCAAGTTGTATTACAAAGCTGTAGTAGTCAAAATAGTACGGTATTGGCACAAAAATAAACACATGGATCAATGGAACAGAACAGCAAGCACAAAAATTAACCCACAACTACATGGTCAGTTAATCTTTGACAAAGCAAGAAGGAATATCCAATGAGAAAAAGACAGTTTCTTCAACAAATGATGTTGGGAAAACATCATTGAATGAAACTGGACCACTTTCTTATACCATGCACAACAATGAATTCAAAATGGATTAAAGACCTAAACATGAGACTTGGAACCACAAAAATCCGAGAAGAGAGCACAGACAGTAACTTTTTTGACATCAGCTGTAGCAACTTCTTTTTTATTTTTTTTTTTAGCAACTTCTTTCTAGACATATCTCATGAAGCAAGGAAAACAGAAGCAAAAATAAACTGTTGGGACAACATAAAAAAAAAAAAAAAGCAAAGGAAACAATCAACAAAACTAAAGCCAACCTATGGAATAGGAGAAGATATTTGCAACTGATACATCTGGTAAAGGGTTAGTATCTAAAATTTATAAAGAACTTATAAAACTCAACACCCCCAAAATGAATAATCCAATTAAGTAACAAGCAGTAAATGTGAATAGATATTTTTCTAAAGAAGGCGTGGCATACAGATACGTGAAAAGTTGGTCAACATCACTCATCATCAGATAAATGCAGATCAAAACTACAATAAGCTATCACCTCACACCTGTTAGAATGGCTAAAATCAACAACAACAAGAAACAACAGATGTTGACAAGGCTGTGGAGAATGGGGAACCCTCTGGCAGTGTTGGTGGGAATGCAAACTAGCACAGCCACTCTGGAAAACAGTATGGAGTTTCCTCAAGCAGTTAAAAATAGAATTATCTTACCCGCCAGCAATTGCACTACTAGGTTTTTACCCCAAAATACAAAAGTACTAATTCAAAGAGATAAGTGCACTCCGATGTTCATAGCAGTATTATCTACAGTAGCCAAATTATAGAAACAGCCGAAGCATCCATTGATAGATGAATGAATAAAGCAGTAGTACATATAAATATATATATACCCACTATACACTATATATATATAATGTGTATAATCTATATCTATAATGTGTATAATTATCTATCTATCTAGATGTGGTAAATAGGAGATAAGTGAGTGGAATATTACTCTGCAATAAAAAAGAATGAAATTTTGCCATTTGCAGCAACATACTTGGAGCTAGAGAGGATTATGCTAAGTGAAATAAGTCAGAGAAAAACAAATACCATATGACTTCACTCATATGTGGAATTTAAGAAACAAAACAGATGAGCAAAGGGGGGGAAAAGGAGAGAGACGCACACAAATCAAGAAACAGATTCTTAACTATGGGGAACAAACTGAGGATTACCAGAGGGGAGGTGAGGGGGGTGGGTGAAATAGGCAATGGGGATTAAGGAGGGCCCTTGTAGTGATGACCACCAGGTGTTGTATGGAAGTGTGGAATCACTAGATGGTACACTTGAAACTGTATGCTAACTAACTGGAATTTAAATAAAAACATTGAAAGACTTGAATGTATAGAAAGAGTTAAGAATTTCATTTATTATTTTAATTAAATAAAATGTACCAAAGTTAACTCTGATTTGTATTTAATTAAATACTCAATTGTTACTGTGCTGCAACATGGTAATTAGCTGCAACTCATAAGAAATTTTAAAAGGACTGTCATTTTGCCAGCACTAATTTTTTGTCAGCACTAATTTTACAGTCAAATCTAATTTTAGACACTTATCTAAAATCATACAATTTTCCCTGGATATGAATAATTCTCTTCTTCTCTGTCTCCTTTTGCTTTTCCTCCTGCCCTTTCCCAAGATGAAGGGACCCCCAATTCTGACTCAGCATTCCCATTCACTACTCCCTCCTCCTCCCCACCCTGCTGCTTGGAAATGTCAGGCCCTGGAGTCTGTAGACTTTGAAGCCACACTTTTTGGGTCCTTAAATGTACATCTTCTGGTTTATTTGTAGTGATCTTTATAGCATCCCCAGTATTTTGGTGTGGGGCAGAAAGAAGAAACCCAGCATTAGGTGAGACTATGGTACCACAGGGAGAGCATGGGTATGTGCCAAATGCTTCAGGAACCTCAGCATTTGACAGTTTGGGGTTAAGAGGAATGAGAGCAAGAGTGGAGATAAAGGATGGGGAAAAGAAGGAAGCAGAGCAGCCTCTGGGGTCTACTATCTCTGTAAGAGACCCTGTGTCCATATATGTCCCTGGGGGCATGGATTTTGGCAGATTTAGCCTAAACTCCTACTCTCAAAGAAAGCTGAAAGAGATAGGGAGAACAGAGCCCCTCGGGCTTTACTCACCAGCCCTTACAGGTGAAGTGTGTTTACCTCTCTGGAGGCATGGGGCAGATTAGGGCCCAATCTTAGTCCTCCTATCACTTTCTCGCTGTGTAAGTGCCACTAGTCACCAACCTTTCTGAGCCTCATTTTCCCCATTGATGGTTTCCCCATTGGTGAAATAGGACTAACACTCTCTATCATACATAGGTCTTGTGAAGATTTAATGAAATGAAGCATGCAGACATTGCTTAACACAGAGTAGGCCCCTTGACAAAAGTTCTTTCTATTCTTTTTATCTGCCCTGAAGCACAAAGAAGGATCCCCTTACCCGATCTTGAGCTTTCCTCAATTTTTCTCATTTGTATTTATTTCATTTTACTTCTGAGGATCAGAATGTTAAAAATAAATGTATAAAGTTTTGGGGTTAAGTGTGAGAAGATAAGTGACAGCTTTTGGTTCCTTCCTAGTGGGTTACCAAAGGGAGTGTCACAGTCCCGGAGAGGGTGTCATGGAGAAAGGCTGTGTCTTCAAGGCACAGGAGCATTTTCCATCTTTTGTCCTTTGTGGAGTGGGTGATGTGACTGCCATTCCCAAGGCACCTGGGGCCTCAGACCAGACTCTGCCCCAGCCATCAGGTCTAATGGGCTTCAAAAGGTCCTGTGGAGAGAAAGCCCTGTATCCGACTCTTGGACTAAGTTAGGAAGCTGGGGAGTTTGGGGTGTCCAGTGGGATAACTGCTGCACCTTACACATTTAGCTCATCACTTGAGTTAAGTGTTCCAGGCCCACTTCTTGACTGATACTGGGCTTACCACTATACTGCAATAGATCTTTCCCCAAAATCCATTTCAGGTGTTTGGGAAAAGCTAAGCTGATACCAAAAATGAAATTGGTTCTTTCACAGTATCTTGGACCCACAGGATTACTCCTGGCTCCTCTTTAAAGTACCTAATGGTTTTCTTTCCCAACTCGATCTCTGTTTAACAATCTGTATTAACATTTCAGAAACATTAGGGGGCCTGTGTATCGATAACACTTTATTCCCTAGGCAAGAAAAACTCTTTTTTTCTTGGAATTGGATTGCTTTGGGCAGTTTAACAACCAGTGCTAGGCTGAGAGACAAACAATATTGCCCTAGTAATTATCTTGTCATGGCCACGAGACGATAGATGAGGGCATGTCTGCTCTACAAAAGGCCAATTCAACTGTGACATTAAACAGATGTCATGATCCAAATGAAATACAAATAATGGGCTACCAACCCAACCCAGTCATAGCCAGCCAGTCAGCAACCCCTCCCCACATCTCTAGCCACTACATTATACTGACAAACATATTTAAGTAGAAAATGCAATATTAAAAAGTTAGAAACCATTCACTGAAAACATTCCACCCCAAAATCTGCACTGAGCTAAACTGAGTGAAATTTCTGTGCATGCTTCAAGTGGAAACAACTCCACGTTTATGCCTGATTCTTTAGTAGTAGTTTCAGGGACGTTTTAAGAAGAAGGTTCCAGGGATCCCTGGGTGGTTCAGCGGTTTGGCGCCTGCCTTTGGCCCAGGGCGTGATCCTGGAGTCCCGTGATCGAGTCTCGCGTCAGGTTCCCTGCATGGAGCCTGCTTCTCCCTCTGCCTGTGTCTCTGCCTCTCTCTCTCTCTCTCTCTCTCATGAATAAATAAATAAAAAATCTTAAAAAAAAAGGTTCCACTACGAATGAAGATACCAGACTTTGGGGCAAAACCTTGTTCAGCCTAAGAAAGCACATTGCTCTCTCATTGCTCAAGAAGTTTTAGAAAGAATTTCTCAAAGGCTCTAAGAAGCCCCAGGCTGATGTTACAAAAGCCTAGGCTCTCTCCTTCCAGGTCACCCCGGTTTCCTGCTAACTGGGAAGCCATCAGAGGAGTTCAGATGACCCTGCAGGCCTCAGGAGACCTATGAGTAATATGTAGGGAGGGGGCATCACAGAAGGCCGGCCAAAGGGGCCAGCGAACAGGGACACAGGCCCAGGCAGAGGAGGGGATCCACCAAGGATGGGGAACTGTACTTGGCGTTTCTCGTTCAGAAATGACATCGCGAACTCCTGGTTAGGAAAACAGCCCCAGTGAGCCCTGCCTCGCCATTGCCCCTGCCCCCCGGAGAGACAGGTGCACAAGCCCGTGCGCTCCGGCTCTCTGAGCTGCGGCCGCCGCTTCCCGGAAACACCTACCGCCTCTCTTGTCCCACTTTTGTTTCCATTTTCTCATTTTCTTTACTGAGAAGGAAACTGGTCAACCCCCAACCCCCGCCCCCCCCCCCCCCGGCTCCGTCCCGCGGGCGCCCCCACTGAAGCCCACTCTGTACCTTCCGGGGCTGGAGAGATGCTCCCAGAGATCGGACACCTGTAGGTGCGCCCTCCCTCTGGGAGGGGCCGCGGGTGGAGCGGGGGGACAGCCCCCGGCGCGGATCGCGGCGCCCCGGGCACCTGTGGCTCGAGCTCCGGACCTCGGCCGCGTCCCCGAGTGCTGTCTGGCGTCCCCGCGGAGGGCCGCGGCGACGGGCGGCGACCGAGCAGACAGGTCCTGGAGGCACAGCCGCGGGCGGCCGTCTATGTGGGGGAAGGTGGGGAGGAGTGGGAGGGTCTGCATCCGGCGCGATCTAAGGTCTGGAGCCAAACCCTAGCTCCACTTCCAGAGGGAGGTGTGGGCAGAAAGACCGCGGCCGCAGCCCCAGGCAGGGGGCTTCCCCTTTGCCACTTAAAGCCACTGCATTCAATCAGCACCTTGATCGAGCACCTTCTGTGTGCCCTGAGGTCCTCCAGGAGCTTGGGATGCCCTGGCGAGTACAATGTTAAAAGGTCTCTCTGCTCTCCGCCAAGGTGTTGTTTCCAGTGACCCGCAATCCCATAGGTTCCTGTGAACATTTGCAGGTGTTTTCAGCCAAGGAGGGAAGGAATAGAATTCTGGCTTTCTTTTTATTTCAACGAATGTTGAAAGGTGGGAGGGAAGGAGGGAGAGGAAACCTACACCGCCACCAAGGAGCTAGTTTCTTTTTAGGAACTTTGACTTAGCCTGATTGAATCTCTTTTGGTATTCCCCCAAACTGTGCACTCACACCAACAAAGCTGCTGGATAGTGACCATGAACTTCAAGCTTTCCTACTGATCAAATCTGATCAGTCACTACCTATCAGCTAAGGTGACATTTAGAAAGCTGGACCTGGATCACTTCTTACCCAAGAGAGCCTCACAGGGTTTGAAGTCACACAGCCCTCATTCCACACCAGCCTCATAATTTACTATTAGGTATCTATCTGACCTTGGGCAGATTTGGTAATGTCTCCAGTTCTCAGTTGCCCCTTCTATAAAATGAGGACTGTAAGTGCTTCGCTCCTGGGGATGCTTCATTGTGGTGGCATATGCAAAAGCACTTAAACCGTGCCTGCAGGTAGTAAGTGCTCAGTAAGTGGCCCCTATGATAATTAATGGCGAGTACAGCACTTTTCAGAATCCTCAGTCCTTCTATTATAATCTGAGTGGTCAGAATGCCAGGGTGAAATGTCATGTATGTACATATTAAATGAGAGAAATTTAAAAAAAAACACAAAAGATTAAAGAATTTGGCTCCAAAATTCAACAGATCAGAATGTTTAAAAGCAAGTATGGAGTCATTGATTTAAATGACTAAATAAATTTTAGAACTGGAAGTTACCTTAGTGTTATGTAAAAAGATATTGGCACTAAATGAGTATGTGTTCTAAAATCTCTTGCAGAAAAGCCAAGGGGATGTGTTTGGGAAATGGAATTCAAAAAGAACTAAAAGAGAGTTCAAAGTGGGAGATTTGGCAGCCAAGATCCTAGAAGGGGATGTGATTATTAGCAAATGTGACACGTGAGATTTTATCAGGGCATCTTTGAAGAAAGAGGGAAAACTCCCACCTGATTCATCTCTTGGGCTGATTCTTACCTGTTATTGAAACTTCCACTGCAATACCTTTGTTGAAAAGCGTTTAATATTTCTCTATTAGTATAGAAATGCGGTCTGCTGAGTTCATATGCCTTAAGGGCTAAAACAGATTAAAGTCTTGAAGTTTATTTTTCTGTGCAACTTTATTATCCCTGGCCAGATTCTCAGTCTTTTCCAAGTAAGCTCAAGGGGGGCTTGTCTTATAGTTCACACCTGGAAGCATCCATTTTAAAAAGGCAGGGCTCTCTACAATGATAATTTTTGCCACTTCAATTCTTTGTTCCAGTGACTGAGAATGATAACAGCAATCAAACTCTAGCTGCTTGTGCACTCTACATGAGGGATGAATATATCTCTTTTCTTTTTGTTGTTGCTGCCATATTGGAAAAGTGAAGAAACTAATTTTTTCCTAGCCCAATATATTGCATTATTAGGCAACAGTAGTTGAAAGGCCTGTGCTAGAAACCACTATTCAATATCACCATGTGATACTGAGTTGCATCCTTGTTAGGTTTGCCAATTTTCATAAACATTGAGGGAGGATATGTGGCCTCATCTCATACTGTGGTGACACTTTTATATATACTTTAAAAAATGTCATCATATACTTAACAACTTTGGATGATATATAGGATGGGTTTAATCCCATTTCATTAATAGAAAGCCGAGGTAAAAGTTAGAATAAATGACAGGCAGTGAAGCAGAGGCATAATCCAGGAGTATAATCCCATTCAGTTCTTATCCTAAACCGTGAGTTCTTTTGATGATGTCAAAACCTAGTTCTCCTGGTTTTAGAACTAGGAGAGCTAGAATTCAGACTTAAACCCCATTCCCTGGAACATCTGTTCCTTTTCCCTCAGCTGGAAACTGGGTTGGGGGTTCGAGACAAACCACTTCCATGTTACTGGTGGTGTGCGGGGAAGCTGCCGCTGGCCTGGTTTTATCCCACCCTGGACACAGATTTCCGTGATTATCAGATAAACTTTGACCTAGTTCAAGAACTTTTGGCGGGATTCACTGGTTCTGGCCTTATAAAAGCAACAAAAGGAATGAATGAGATGACTGACCATACGTGCTGACCTGAATGAAGTCTGTTGTGCTCCACGCGTCTGTGGGTGTGGGTAGCAAGACATGCAGTGGGTCCTGGTGTTTATTCTTCCTCATTAAGGGAGTGTTCAGGGGTGTCTCTGTGCCAACCTGGCATGGCTTTCTTCTGAGGACCCTGGCCTGGGCTGGGATGTCACTTCTTTCCATGATCCACTTGCTGTCAGCTTGGTCTTTGGCTCTACCCTTACTCAAAGCACAGGCTCTGAGAACTGATTTCTAATCTTCTGCACCTATAGAAGGATCTGCCTCTCTTCAAACAAAAAGCTTAACAGCATTCTGGGTAAGGCTAGCAAGAAGTGTTGTCTTCTCAAACTGAACTCACTGTGTTCACATTCACTCTAGAGGTTGAGTTCTTAGTGAGCTATGACAGTAGGAGGGATTTTAAAGTCCCATCAACAGGAAGACTGTTTCTTTGTTAGGAATCTCCCAGTGGATGCTCATGTAGATTATGATGTTTTACGACTTGCAGACTACTGCATTTTAGGATGTTAGTGTTTATGTAATTTTGTGTCTACTCACATGAGCATTGCATACACACCGATAGGACATTGTAATGTTTCTTCAAGTGTGTTCTGTACAACACTAATGCCATTAGATGGTGTGTAAACAAAGGGTTTTATGGTTGTTATAGATTGAATTTCTGGTCCAGGTCTTTCAGCCCTCTTTGGATCCACTTGCTTGCAATGGCCTCGTGGACAGAACATAGTACATCACCCCTTTACTTTGGGCCTGGCCCGGTGACTGGCTTTGTCCAATTGACTTTGGATTAGAGAGACAGGGTGACGGTTCTCAAACTACAGCATAAGAGATACCACCTTTTCATTGCTCCTTTTGTCCCTCTCCCACTGCCTGTGAATGCGTTCTGGATAATCTGCTGGGCTAAAGAGGGTGAGAGGAGTGTGGAGCCCCAAGATCCACAGATGTGCAACTGGAAGCAGAGCTGTTTCAGCCAAACTATGGATCTGTCAGAATGAATGATGATTGTTTATAGCCACTGAGTTTGACATGATTTGCTACCCAGAATTATTGTGACCATAGCTAACTGATGTCGTGGTCAGAAGGGTTTGGGACAGGACGTATGCTACATGACTCTTCAATTCCTCTTTAAGAGGAATGTGCACATTAACATATATTACACTCTGAAAAGGACTGCAGTAATCATCGCTTCCCAAACTAATTTCATTCTTGTACCTTTATATCATAATAATATCCTGTGGAATACACACTTTAAAATTTTAGAAAATTATTAAGGGCAGTTTATGTAAATCCTAGACTTGCGGTTAAGAAACCTGAAACGAACTCTTAGAACAATTGTCAATGATTTTCAAGCCTTAATTAGACTCTCTCAAATTTTGCTTATTAGCAGGTCCCCATTTACTTTCTCACGGTTGCTGAATTTCACGTCAATGACTTATATTGTATGGCTCCAAATTTCCAAATGATTAAGAGCTATTTTCCACTGCAGATGCCAGCCTATTTCAAAGTTATTTTATAATCAGCATAAGAACATTTATTTTTAAATAAATGACCAATAAATTAGATTGATCAATTTTAATTATTTTCATTGCTTTTTTCCCAAAATCACATATCTAATATTTACTATTAAAGTTACTTAGAAACCACAGTGGAATAAAAAATGAGACTAAATTACCTGAAATACTGGTTAATCCCTGTTCCTCCTTATTTTTGAGAAATGTGGAGCACATATAGGAGAGCTCTTTTTCAAATTTAGCCACAATGCCAGGCACCAAAGAAAGCACAGGGTTTTAGGAAACATGTAAGTAGTAACTCCCTTTTTATTTATTTTGGTAACTATACATCATTGTTGATATCTGCTTATGGTCTTTCAGGGACCTTGGCATATGCATTCATTTCAAACACTTACAGGTGCTTATGTTCAAAATTTACCATTGGCAATGGGTACACGCAACAATTTATACTTTCTTTTTTCTTTTTTATAAGATTTTATTTATTTATTCATGCGAGACACACAGAAAGAGACAGAGAAGGAGTCTCCCTGCGGGAAGCCTCGTGTGGGACTTTATCCCAGGAGTTCAGGATCATGAACTGAGCTGAAGGCAGATGCTCAACCAGTGAGCCACCCAGGTGTCCCTGTCAGAGACTTTCTGTGGTCCATCCCAGGAATTGTAGAGGACAGAGGCTGTCCTGGGACCTCATGTTTGTCCTATCCAGGCATCTGTTTGGATCCTTACCACTGGGTCTGTTGGCTCAACCCCACTGGGCCATCCCAAATGTCCCCTCCAGTCCTGGAGTACTGCTCTCTATAAAATGGTGGTTTAGGATGATTTTTCCAGTGCCACATGCTTCTTAATTTTCTCCATGTTCTTTGATTTCTTTGGAGCCTTAAAAAAAAATTTATTGGAGTTCAATTTGCCAACATTTAGCATAACACCAGTGCTCATCCCGTCAAGTGCCCCCTCAGTGCCCATGACCCAGTCACCCCAACCCCCCACCCACCTCCCTTTCCATTACCCTTTGTTTGTTTCCCAGAGTTAGGTGTCTCTCATGTTTTGTCACCTTCACTGATATTTTCACTCATTTTCTCTCCTTTACTTAATTTTTTTTCCTTTACTTAATTTTTTTCCAGCATTTTGAATGGTCATAGATGAGCATATATACTACTATAAACGACTATGACCTAGAATGTCTTAAAGTGAAAAGTCAGTTGAACTTTTGTGCATTTTCCTTTTCTAAAGTGAACTTCTTTCTTTACATTTTATTTGTCCAGGGCTGGTTGGTTTATAGAAAGATGTTATCTATTAACTAAAGTGTGTTAAGTAAAGCTTCATTATTCTTCTTAAGATACTTTTTAAAGATATTTTGTTCATTTATTCATGAGAGACACAGAGAGAGAGGCAGAGAGACAGGCAGAAGGAGAAGCAAGCTCGCTGTGGTGAGCCTGATGTGGGTCTCGATCCCAGGATCCTGGGATCACAACCTGAGCCAAAGGCAGACGCTCAATCACTGAGCCACCCAGGTGCCCTCTTCTTAAGGTATTTAAGTGGTACTTTTTAAAGGCATGCCTAACGACACCCACATCCAATGACAAAATGATCAGAGACTCGAAGAACTTAGTCTATAAGGGTAGAAAGACATGTGATGAGCTTGACAATATTCTGCTCAATAACCTCTCAATCATATCTCATGTGCAGCTGGCAAGCCCTGGGAAATACTCTTAGGCGTGGGCCAGTGATAAAATTGGGATATCATACCTTGAAGTGGTTATAATTTGCTGCCTAAGGGGGTCATAATTAGCTACTTAACCTTAATTTATTTTCTTGGGATTTTGTGATACAATAAAGTTGTGTCGATATAAACTTTCAGAAATTTTAGAATGGAAATTTGCAAAAGTTGATCAAACAACCAGTCAGCTAGCTAGCTACAATCCAGCCTGCCATTCAACCACAAAGCCAACCCACTCATCCGCCAAGTAGCCAGCCAACCCCCCAGTCAACCAACCAACCCATTAATCAGCTAGTCAGCCAACCAACCAGTCAACCAACTTATTGGAAACCAACCAACCAGCCAAGCAACTAACTAGGAAATCAACCAAGCATACCCAATCAGCCATTCAATCCACCAGCCAATTCATCTTCTATACACCAGTAATTATTTTAGGTAATGGAAGTACAAAGATGAACAAGATATCACCCCTGCCAATGAAGAGGGATATTTGCAATCTTGTGGGAAAAATAAACAATTACAGTACAGTATGAAATGGAGGTATGACATTTATTTCCCAGATAGAAGTAAAACATGTTAATTCAATATTCCTGAAAGAGGTCATTTTGGGGATTAGAATTTTGGGGTTAGAGAGGTACAGAATACTCAGCTTTGCTTTTGTTATTTGAAAAAAAAAACACAAGAGGGGCTTCACTGTGAACCACTGCCTTTAACCTTTGGAATGAGAATTACATACTGTCTACTCATCAGTTACCCTAAAAATAATTGTACATGGTAAATTGCTTATAATGTAGAAACAGGGGGTGGATGTTTAATATCCAACTCCATCCTCAGGAATTTGTGAAAAACTTAGGCCAAACAAATTTAAGTAAACTGACCCTGGTTTAATCTGGTTGGTATTTCTCCTGTTGCATCAGGTTCAGTAATTCTCTGTCATGTCTCCAGTGCCTTCCTAGGCTGAGATAGAAATGCCAGGACCTCATTTTCAGGCTCAGCTGATTCACTTGCTGAAGTTTCACTTTGAGTTTAACGTTTATAGGGATAACTGACTTCTACTCAGGTTGCCATATATTTCAATTTGCTTGGGACAATTCCAGTCAATGCCTTTATTCCAATGTGATTATTCATAGTGTCTACTGCCAGCATTGTGAGTGCCTGGGACAACTACCTAGTGACCTACTCATCCTTTGGGGAAGAGATGGGAGTGTTTGCCTTCAAGATAAGGCGTGAACTAGAAACAGAGAAGAAATGTAGTTACCATGATACTTCCTGCAGAAAATTAGTATCTTCCTAGGGAGCAGTAGCTTAGAATACCAAGGTTTTACCATTTCATAACCCCATCAGATGAGCTTTATGAACACACATACACACACATGCACACACATGTACACATACACATTCTTTGAGAGCACAGAAGAAGGCATGACTAGCTGTGTGGGAGGGCTTTGAGAAGACTCAGCAGTGGTGGTTTGAGCTTGGTTTCATAGAATGAGCAGAGAAGAGGGTAGAAAGAAAACCTGTTATCTCACCGTACAAATGTATGCAAGGCAACCATTTGGGGTTTTTTTGTTTCTGTTTTTTTAGATTTTATTTATTTATTCATGAGAGACACAGAGAGAGAGAGAGAGAGAGGCAGAGACACAGGCAGAGGGAGAAGCAGACTCCATGCAGGGAGCCCGACGCGGGACTCAATCCCGGGTCTCCAGGATCACACCCCAGGCTGAAGGTGGTGCTAAACCGCTGGGCCACCGGGGCTGCCAAGGCAACAATTTGGTTGTGTTTTTTTAGCACAAGTCTGAATGTATATGTTACTGCTTATGAATCATAAATGTGCAAATGTACAATTTTTTATATAGAAATGTACTAGCAGACATATGCTCAATGGTAAATTTAGTAGTCTGGATACACAAAAAGATCTTTTGCAAGGGGAACTACCCTAGTAAGTCCCTCACCAGCAGGAACAACCTCGCTTTGTCCAACTTTGGGTAGAAAATTGGAGTAATCATTTTGCACGTGCTCTATTGCTCCGCAATCTTAAAGGCTTTTTTTTAAATGATTTTACTCTTAGAAAGATCCAGTTCTTAATTCCATTGCTTGATTTCATTGCTGTAATCTATACTGAATTCATTTTGAAGAGAAATTATGAAATGTTTAAAAGCTCACATTTTTATATTAATAGCATTTTCATTTCAAGTTGTTGTTTTAATAATAATTTATAAATTTTTGGGCTGCCTGGGTGGTTCAGTCAGTTAAGTATCTACCTTCAGCTCAGGTCATGATCCTGGGGTCCTGGGATAGAGCTCTGCATCGGCTCCTTTGTCAGTGAGGAGCCTGCTTCTCTCTCTCCCTCTGCTCCTCCCGCACTCATGTTCTCTCTCTCTCAAATACATAAAATCTTTAAAACAAATAATTTATAAATGTTCTTCATTTTACTAATACAGATACTCAGAAAATGATTTAATTTATCCAAGTTTTGGTAATGATTCATCATAAATCCAAAGGGGAGATTGAAGAGAATTCACTGGTTTACTATTTACATATATGTGTGTGTGTGTGTGTATGTGAGTGTGTATGTGTGTGTGTGTATGGGAGGAGTTCCCATGGAAGTGGGAGAGGGTGGGGACAAAGGCAGAGGGAGAGACAGAATCTTAAGCAGGCTCCATGCCCAGTGTGAGCCCCATGTGGGGATCACTCTCACCACCCTGAGCCAAGATCACCAGTTGGCTGCTTAACCAACTAAGCCATCGAGGTGTCCCTCATCTCTTTTTATTTCAAAGGTATGTGGTGCCCTTGTGTTCTGAGCAAAAATAACTGTGCTAATCAGTAAAAGAGGCATAAGGTATTTGACACATTCCAGATTATAAAACATGTTTATAGCAGAATTAATATTAAAATTTAGAGGAACATTTAAAAACAGTATCAACAAATATAATCTTAAAAAATTAGAGGAACAACATGATAAGGAAGACAGCTCTAGGTATGAATCCACATATGAATTGGAACCAAATCTAAGGGCTCATTTTGGGATCCCTGGGTGGCGCAGCGGTTTGGCGCCTGCCTTTGGCCCAGGGCGCGATCCTGGAGACCCTGGATCGAATCCCACATCAGGCTCCCGGTGCATGGAGCCTGCTTCTCCCTCTGCCTATGTCTCTGCCTCTCTCTCTCTCTCTCTGTGACTATCATAAATAAATAAAAATTTAAAAAAAATAAAAACTAAGGGCTCATTTTATAAGTTTTTGTGCTGCATGGAAAGTCATTTAATGTTTCTGAGTCTCAACTTCATCATGGATAAAATGAGAAAAATAAGATTTGACCTACCCACTCTACAAAGTAGACAAACATTAAATATAAATTATATTTAGTATAGAATAAATATAAGAATTTTATCAAGTGGTAGATGAGGGGTTTGTCCTTAAGTCTATTTAGAGTCTATTGTACTCCTAGAACACAGTAAACACTTACCTAGCCCATAGTAAGTCCTCAATAAATAATTGTTGAATTCATTCAATAAATAAATGTATTTATTTCCAATCTTCAATTTTCACCTAGTTTTATTAAATCTTTTTTTAAGATTTTATTTATTTGAGAGGGAGAGCACGAGCAAGGGTGGCGGGGAGTGGCAGAGGGAAGGGGAGAAGCAGGCTCCTCGCTGCAGACGTGGGACTCAATCCTAGGACCCCTAGGATTGACTTAAGCTGCAGGCAGACGCTTAACCAACTGAGCCACCCAGGCACCCCTCACCTAGTATTATTAAAAAACCACAATAAAGCCAGGGAGGGATTGGTGAGGGTCCACTGGTTTACTATGTGCTTTTCAATTCTGACTGGTTTCATCTTTGTCTTCCAAATGGTTATTTCAAAGGTACACAGTGTCCTTATGTATTGAATAAAAATAGCTTCATTATACAAGAAAAGGTGAAAAGCAGGAGAACAGACTTGTGTTCATGACACTTGTGAATATCCATGTCATATGCCACGTCGCAGTGTCCATCCACATTGAGAAATTTGCAAGCACCTGAAGATGCAGGTCTGTCTATAAGGATGGTAGCAGCATTCTTACTTTTTCTGCTTTTCAATGTTTTAGAGTTTTGTTTTTTCATAAGTATGTAATTTTTCTGAAAATAGCCTTTTCCCAAATCGTCAAAAAGAAAATTATAAATGTGCTAGAAGAGACCATCTATCAGGCTACGTCTTTTATGAACTTCTCATTTAATGGTTTGGGATATTGCTCATTTCACTGGAAAGCTGTCCCACAAATATTCCCCTAGAGATTTGGTAGACCTCCACAACCTTTTGAAAGCTGGGTCTTGGAAAGACAAATACCTCAGGGATGATTCCAACACTAAGTGTAGTTCTCACCACTGGCCACTTGATGGCAGTGCCAACCTAACAGGTCCGGGTACACACCAATGTGAGTGAGGTCCCTAACTTCTTATCCATTCACATTTTAGGACCTATAAGAGGTGTTTGGTCAAGGTTTCATACTCTGGTTTATGACATTAGTTAGACGCATAGTTAGGTGACACCTGAAAAGGTGAATAATGAAGATGTCTGCGGTGTCCTATAATCATCTTTATCTCTCTGCCACACACTTTCAGTCACACTTTCTGGGCCATATCCCAGGAATAGTTCTCACCCTGAACTTCTCCACCTCTGAAATCTGAAATCCTACCCTCTGATCACTAATACCTATTGTTCCCTTTTCACTGTTACTATGAGGGCTGTGCTCTATCCAGACCACAGTCTCTTGAGTTCTTCTCTCTATTCCTTGATTCACTTCAGCCCTTTCCCCCATTAATCTTTGGCCTTTTTTGGTACCCCTCAAGGTTACAGATCTCCCCATGCCAATCCGTCTCCTCTTCTATATTTTCTAGCACCCCTTAGCTAGTGGTGACCATAGGACTAAGTTCTCACCAATGAATGTGAGTGCAAGCGATGTCTGCAGTTTTACCTTGCTTTTAATTTTTTTTATTTATAAAAATGTAAATATGATAGTCACACAGAGAGAGAGGCAGAGGGAGAAGCAGGCTCCATGCACCCGGAGCCCGACGTGGGATTTAATCCCGGGTCCCCAGGATCGCGCCCTGGGCCAAAGGCAGGCGCTAAACCGCTGCGCCACCCAGGGATCCCTTTACCTTGCTTTTAAAAAGAAAATACCGGTCAGCCCTGGTGGTGCAGTGGTTTAGCCCACCTGCAGCCCAGGGCATGATCCTGGAGACCCAGGATTGAGTCCCGCGTTGGGCTCCCTGCATGGAGCCTGCTTCTCCCTCTGTCTCTGTCTCTATAAATAAATAAAGTCTTTTAAAAATAAATAAATAAATAAATAGATAGATAAATAAATAAATAAATAGAAAGTACCTGGCTCTAGACTTCCTCTTCTCTCTTCCCCATGAGGGAGAACATGGGTGAACCCGCTAACCAACTTTGACTACACATGTGTGTGGGGATGGAATGGTAGGAATTTAGTTCCCTGAATAAATTCATGAATCCAAGCCTTCTGGTCAACTTGGACTTTTCATTTTGTGACTATCAAGTGAGAGAGACATAAACTATTTTAAGCCACTCTGCGTTGGTTTTTTTTGGTTATAGCTGCTCAACCTTTAACCAATCATATAGGACCTACCTGCAAGAACCCCATGCTTAGATCAATCCAACTCTCTGCCTCCCCCATGTTTACAGGTTGAGGGCTTCCTGAGATAAGCAGTATACACTGATTATCTCCATTACATAGAAACACTGGCTTTCCTCATTACTGGGGCTCTCCTACTGCCCACTGGTCTTTTTTGCATCCTCGGCTGGCTCTTCTATTCTCCCTGGTAACTTTTAAAAGTGTTTTACAGAGAAAATAAAAAAAGATCAAGAAGTAATTCCTGATCAATTCAACTTCCTGCTTCAATTAATAAAATCACTTGCTGCTGACCTGAATATTTTTACTATCACAATGGAATTTCTTCTTTTCCGTTCCCTATGCCTCATCTTTCCACATATCCTGGGATACATGCCCTTCTATCTTCATAGGGGCATGGGCACTGGATTACATCAAGTTTTTTTTTCTATTTTCTTTTTAAATTATTTTTTAATTTTTTTGGCTTTCCTGTACAAATACTCCCTCTCTATTTACTCCTTCTGATCAGAATTTAAATGTACTTATTTCCCACTTCTTATTTTTACTTATTATTTATTATTTTTATTTTTTTAAAGATTTTATTTATTTATTCATGAGAATACACAGAGAGGAGAGAGAGAGAGGCAGAGGCGCAGGTAGAGGGAGAAGCAGGCCCCATGCAGGGAGCCTGACATGGGACTTGATCCTAGGTCTCCAGGATCACGCTCTGGGCTGAAGGCGGCGCTGAACTGCTGAGCCACCCGGGCTGCCCCCACTTCTTATTTTTAAACAACAACTCAAAACTTTGCTTTGATCCCATCTTTTTGCTTTCATAGTCATGGTTCTTAGAGGTATTATGTACTGGCTGTGTGTGTGTGTGTGTATATATATATATATATATATATATATATATATATATATATATATACTTTTTTTGGGGAACTGGATGCAGGCTTTCTTTTGAACAATTGCAGCTCAATAAGTGCTTCCAAAGCTAACTTTTTGGGTACTAGCAAATAGTTTGATGATATAGATTTACAGCTGATTTCATACACACACACACACACACACACACACACACACAGACCACACAGATTTTTTTTTTTTTTTTTTTGGAGAATAAACAAATAGAGAAAAAGAGACAAAATCTTTCTTACAGAGGAATTTCAAATAATGGATGTAAATACCAGGTTCCTTCTTAGGAATTGGAACTTCATTCCATCCTTTTTTTTTTAAGTAATCCACATGCCCAACATGGGGCTTGAACTCACAACCTTGAGACCAAGAGTTGTTTGCTTTACTGACTGAGCCAGCCAGGTGCCTCCAATTCCATCCTTCTTGAGTGTAGACTGGACTTAGTGACTCAATCCAAAGAATAGACTATGGAGAGAAAAAAAAATAGTAACTTTATAATAGAAAAATCTGGCAGACACTATCTTAAGCAAGTGATCAGTATTAACATCAATGGTGATAAATCATGTTGTTATCACACACCCTCTGATATATGTGATGACAAAGGCATTGTCTTTGATATTCTCCCTGGAAACCTATAGCCCCAGTGTAATAAGAAAAATATCAGGTGAACCAAAGTTAAGGAACATTTTATAAAATATCTTACCACTACTCAAAATGGTCAAGGTCATCAAAACCAAAGATATACTGAGAAACTCGTAGACCAGCAGCAACTAAGGAGACATGACAACTAAATGTAATGGGATAATCTAGACGAGATCCTAGACAAAAAAAAAAAAAAAAAAAAAAAAAAAAGGACATTGGGGAAAGCTAATAAAATCTGAATAAAGGATGGAGTTTACTTTATATTGTTACAGACTAAATGTTTATGTTTCCCCAAAATCTATATATTTGGTGTTAAGGTATCCAGCCTATGGTCATATATTACAGCAGCCCAAATGGACCAATGTCAATTTCTTAGTTGTGGCAAATATACTAGGGTTATGCAAGATGTTAACCATAGAAGAAACTGAGTGAAAGGTATACAGAAACTGTCTACATTATACGACTTTTTAAAAAAGATTTTATTTATTTATCCACGAGACACACACATACACACACACAGAGAGAGCGAGAGAGCGAGAGAGAGAGAGAGGCAGAGGCAGAGACACAAAGGGAGAAGCAGGCTCCATGCAGGGAGCCTGAGGTGGGACTCGATCCCAGGTCTCCAGGATCACGCCGTGGCCTGAAGGTGGCGCTAAATCGCTGAGCCACCTGGGCTGCCCTATACGACTTTTATAATTTTCTATAAATCTAAAATTCTTCTAAGAAAGAAGTTCACTTAAAAAGTCCTATGAAAAAATAAAATAAATAAAAATAAAAATAAAAATAAAAATAAAAAATCCTATGGAGTTCCTGGGTGGTTCAATCTGACTCTTGATTTTGGCTCAGGTTGTGATCTCAGGGTGGTGGGATTGAGCCCAGGGTTGGGCTGTGCACTGAGCATGGCACCTGCTTGGAGTTTTCTCTCTCTCTCTCTGCCCCTCCCCCCTACCACTCACACATGCTCTCTCTTTCAATAGATAAATAAATAAACAAATAATAAAAAGATTAAAAAAATCCTATAACATGGAAGACATTGAAGTTCAATTTTACAAAACCACAGAGGAGCTGAAGAAACTATAGAGAACTCAAATAGTATGTAGAGGTATATAAATTTTGAAATTTATAGTTGAGCTTTTGAATATCTTGACCTATGGAAAGACAATACTAATGCAGCTCCTACTTAAGATAAATTTATATCATTACCTGGAACTGATACTAAGATATTAGATACTAAGATATCTAGGATACTAAGAAAGCTTAGGTTTTGCAATGTTTATATATTTGGCAAAATATTCAAAAGAATAATAAGGAGTCTTTTTAGCAAGTTTTTTTCTTGCAAAAATTATCAATGAGATGTACTCTGAATAGAAGCAAAATCGGTAACTGACAGTATTTGCGGCAAATTATTTGCATATTTAAGTAGGAAACTTGGAGTTGGGAATATTCTCTATGACTAGCTGTGAGTTCACCAGATACCTCAGCACCTTATGGACAGCATTTTATCAGAGGAGAGTATAGACAGCTGTCAATTTCAGGCATCAGCAATTTCAAATGTATTAGCAAGCAAAGTAAAATTCTGAAGATTACAATTGACGAATAATTTAAAAATATAAGATATTAAAAAATACATCCTTCAAGGAAATACTAGTGACATTAAAACAGAGGTACTAAGCAAATGATAGAAACACATGAGTTTGTATTTCAAATAACTATTCTGTTTATTTCATTTTTAAAGCATTCAGATAGTCAATATAACAAAGTCTTTTAAAAATTTATAGAATTTGTAGAATTCACTGTGAATAACTTCTGTGGTCACTCAACATATAGATCTTTCTGAGCAACCTGCAGGTAGACATTGGTTCCTTATTCATTATTGCATCCGACATGGGGATATTTAGTACATGTCTGTTAAGGGAATAAATGAATGAATGAACATTTTTGCCCTGTGGAATATTCAGGAACATTTTTTTTTGCCTTGTGATGTTGTCACTAATGACATGTAACTTGACATCAACATTTCTGTTTGCAGTATATGGACTTTTAACACCTGGGTAAGCTCTGTTCAGGTGCTCATGGTGGAGATTCAGACACAGGGGATGGAACACCTCCTCTTTTATACTTACTCCCTCCTGGGGTTTCTGTCATTTTTTTATTTTGAAGTTTAAAAATTCTATTTAAAAAGTTGAAAGACTAATATAATTAACATTCATGTTTCCTTCATTAATAATGAATTAAGAATGTTAATAATAATTCCCTATTGTGGAAAATGCACTTTTATTTTCCCAATTGTCCCCCAAATGTCTTATTATATAGCCTTTTTTTTTTCAGTCTTGTATCTTTTTTTTTCAGTCTTGTATCTAATGAAGCTTCATGCATTGCATTTGTCTGTGTTACTTTTACCTCTTTTAATCTAGAACAGTCCACTGACTTCTTTTGTTCATTTTTTATATCACTGACTTTTTTGAAGAGCCTTACAGAATGTTCTATATTCTGGATTTGTCCACTGTTAAGATTTTTAAATGTTATAAAGCAAATTAAAAACATGTGGCCAAGGTCCCTTTTATTAGACAAGGATGTTTTAAAGAACTGGGCTGTTAGGCATAAATGCCAGTCATAATGTGAAGAGATTTCATCTACCATGCAGGACAAGAGGTCTCCTTCCCATGCAGTCAAGGGAAAAAAAACCCTCAATTATTTCAATGAAGCAGTAATCATTTAGAATTTGTTGATAATTTCTTTTCAAAAACATCAAGTAAAATTCCCACTAAGTAATTTCTGAAGCACAATAGATTTGAAAAGAAATTTTTTACATATAAAAGCACATTGCTTTTAGTTTACCTTTTCAGCAAACGTTACACTGTGAGCACATTTGGAATAAGATGACCTATCACCACATACTAATTGTGATTTATGCAAATAAATGGCCAAATATGGTGATAAAGAGGTATTTTTAATTTTTTTTTCAGTTTTCCTACATGATACCATTTTTTTGGTCATTGCATTTTTTTTGGAGGTGGGGAGGCAGGACATGAAGCAGGCATAGGCACTAATCCAAATCAATTCTGCTTTCATTTAAACAGACTAACTTGTTTTCAATCAGTGAATAGCATTTATTTGGTTTTACTGCAGTAGGTGCCAAGAAAAGATAAAGATAATATGGCAGATATGGCTCCTGCTTTGGAAGATATTATTTTCAAGAAGTGTAAATAAGGGAAACACACTGATATTTTCCACTTGCCATTTTTTTGCTATATATATATATATACACACACACACGCACATACACATTATCTTTGGGGGAGATTAAATTTTATTTTAAGTGCTTCATTATCTGTGGCCTTAAATCAGTCATCTTCCAGCATATCGTAGAGAAGATGGTAGGCGCTCAGTAAGTGCCTTTTCCCCGAATGAACTCAAATTTGTTGTGTGCATATTGCTATTTTCAAATTGCTGTCACACATGGTCTGGGTGAATTTCATCTGCATTGAAATTTGGAGGAAGCTCTTGACAGATGACAGTGTGGGGCCCTGCAGGGTGAGAAGAGAAGCCGTGCCAGCCTGGTGGAGAATAACGTGACCTTAAAGCTACCCTTGAAAGACAGCGGGAGTGTGTGGCTCTCACAGCCTCCCCAGCACCTCCACACAGGGCGGTGGGTCCAGAGATGTACATGGGGAAAACAATAACTACATTAGCATTCAGAGCATCCACATCAAAGTGCTTCCTTTTCCAGTGTTGTCTGCAGATGGGAAAGCTGGGGATCTTTAGAGGATTTTTATGGTAATTATAACGCCTCTTATATGCTCATCCTTCTCTACAACATTGCTCATGAAACAACTACCTAACTCATTATGCTGTTGTTAGAGGATGGAAAAAATTAAAATAACCCAATTTCTTTGTTTGCATTTATGTCTCACCCAGTAGCATACATTTACATACATTTAGAAAATATGTATCCCTTTTGGCACCAAACAGTATTGGATCAGTCCCTTTACCTTCTGAGATTTAGTTTCTTCATAAGCAGAGAAGGAATAAAAAGATCCACTCTGTTTATTTCTCAGATTTGCTGCAAGATCCAGTGAGAAAAAGAATGTGTATGGAAAAGCTACAACATGTATTATTACCACTATTACGCTCCCCCCCCACTACTATGTATATGACCACATGTAGGCATGGACTATGGTCATCAAGAGTGTCCTCATTCAGGGGCGCCTGGGTAGTGGAGTCCGTTGAGGGTCTCTTGGTTTCTGCTCAGGTTGTGATCTCAGGGTCGTGCGATCAAGCCTGCATGGGCTCTGCACTCAGCACGGAGTTGGATTGAAATTCTCTCTTTCCCTCTCCCTCTGCCCACCCCTGCCCCATGCTCTCTCTCTCAAATAAATAAATACATAAATCTTTAAAAAAAAAAGTGTCCTTTTTCAAGCAGATACTGAGTCAGGATGAACAGAACAGAATGGTGGGGGTGATAGAAGATGAAAGTGTATTTGTTGGTGTGAGAAAATCTCCCAAGAAAGTCTTGGGACCTTTCTTTAAAGTCAGGAGAGAACTGTGCTTATGGCTTCCAAGAGGCACCTTCTTCCTCTCTCTCTATCTCTCGAAGCTCAGCTCAGCATATCCCCACCCAAGTGGGTGGTGGGTATCCCTGCCTGGAAAGACATTATGGTATTGGTGGAAAGCCTGGGGATCCAAAAAAACAAAAATCAGGACTAAAATCCCGATGCTCCTCCTAATTTAGTGTGTGACCATGTCCATAATACTGAATCTCTCAGAGTCTCATTTTTCTTCTTCATAGGATCATCTTAGCATTGTTATGACCATTATGTTAACACAGAAGATGTGAAGTGGCACATGGTAGCCTTTCAGAAATTGTAGTCTCCTTCACTCCAAATCTCCAGCCCACACAACCTGGATTTCTTCATTTTGGGAATGGGGATGATATTTACCTTCAAATTAATGAACCAATATATGTAAGTCTTAGCACAGAGCCTGGCACATGGAACTGTAATGAATTCATTCAGGCCCCAGCCTAAGATGATAATACAGTGAGAAGGATCTCGAGAGGAAATAGGAAGGGCTTGTGCCTCAGCTAGAAGCCGTGATCATGAGGAAAATAATCTGACTTGAGATGTAAGAGGGTCAAGTTGAGGCTGCATGATCAACTTCTGGGTATGAGACTTACATTTGATTTCTCTCTTGGTTTAAAATGTCAACAAATGCCAGTCATTAAGTATTTTCATATCTGACTTGCATGTTGATATTGCTGCCTAGAAGGGACTTGCATTGAAAAAGCAGAGAGGCCTATTCTCCGGTGTAAATTGGCTGGGAGCTGAGCCCGCCACTGTAGCTGTCCTAATCTTTATTCTGCCTGGAGACAAATTAGGAGCAAGAAGTGGGAGACACCCACTGCATTCTGGCCTGTTTTTCATACTTAAACATTTAACACAAGACTCCGCTCCCCATTCCAATCTAGCTGTAAGTCCTCTTGACTCTACCTTCAGAATCTATCCACTTCTTTTCACTTGCATGGCCACCATCCCAGGCCAAGCCACTTTTCTCTCTTATTTGGACAATGGTGTCAAAAAGTAGTTCTCTATCTCTTTTCCTCCCCTCAGTAGATATGACGGTTGTCTTGACAACCTGCAGTCACTTCTCTCTGCTGTGGCAGCTGTATGGTTTTTGTGAGATTGGCCCCACCCCCACCTCCAGGGCAAGCTCTGATGACTTAATGCCTATCAAGAAAATCCAAGCTGTACTGTAACATAATTGGTTGGATCATCGGGCAGAAATCCAATCAGCCCCTGATATCTATCTGGCCAAAAGACTGATTCAAGATGGTCCAATTAGGGCAAAACTGAAGGCATTTGTCAAATAGTTCACGGAAGGCATCCTGTTCTTTCTTCCTGGACATGGAGGAGATAGCATGAGGTGGTATGCAGACTGGTGGCCATCTTGTACAGCCAGGCTGAGGATGAAGTCACCTCAATAGGAGGCAGGAGTTATCAGAATCTCAGAGAAATGGAGTAAAATCCCCCATCAACCCATGCCTAAAGCCCTTTCTTCCTCTAAACTTTTCAGCAACATGAACTAACCAATGCCCTCTAAACCATTTTTGGATCTCTTACAAAGATTCCTAATGGCTATATACTGAGTCCCACCACCCACTTCCTGGCACCAGAGCCTTGTTTCCCTGAGCCTCAGTTTACACACCTGTGAAACGAAAGATGGCTGATAACACTTCAGTTATTTCTGTGACTCTACCTTGATTTTCAGCTCTGTTTGGGAGTAAATTCAAAAACAAAGTGGTGGTGTTCTTGGTAATACTTTTCAAAAAAGGCCAAATGTGAATGAACATTTAGTCTGAAACTCTGTCTCTATTCACTTTTGGAATTTTAAAAATCAGGTTAGTCCACAGAATACTGATGATTGGATTTCTCTGATGAGCTCAGATTTGATGGTGGCAGTAGGCAATATAAAATACTTTCGTTTTATTAAGAAATCTCCTAGACTTCAAACTTCGCATTTATGAAATTTCACAGATACAGAGAAGGTTGCCTACCAGAGCAGAAGTGTGTCAGCTCTGCACAACAGGTGGGATGCTTGTAGTTTTTGAACAAAAAGTCTTAGGAATAAACTTTGAGACTTTAATCTGTTCATGAATATCCGGCTCTAGTTCAATCTTGTCTCAGGTCACATTGCACAATTACATCTAAATTGGACCTGGATGCCATAAATATGGGGGAATGTCTAAGTGCTCATCAACAGGATTTTTATTACTATGACAATATCATCCTTTTTACATTTTAATTAGTTTCCAAGAAGAGTAGATTCTTACCTCACTCTGATGTGGGGGGAGAAAGTTAATAATATATCATTAAAAAGGAGATTTGAAATATCCTGGATACTTGTTTTTATAACAAAAGAATATCCAACAAAAAGAATTTGTGAAATAGTCATCTTTCCAATGAGTCTTCTAAAATTTGGAATTTAAAAAAAATCCATAATTATTTTTCAGTCAAGCAAAGAGGCCCTACCTAATTCTTTCTTATGAAGAGCTAGGTGTGTCTGAATGCACTCTCAAAGGTCATCCTGATCCATTCACCTATTACGCTGTTAGGAGGCATCCTTGAGTAAGGAGTAGAAACCTGGGGTACCTCGTGGCATAGCTGGTTGCATTTCTCACTCTTGGTTTCAGCTCAGGGTCCTGAGATTGAGCCCCATGTTGGGCTCCAAATGGGGCTCTGAGTGGAGCTCAGCAAGAGCACGGAGTCTGCTTTCTCTACCCCTCCCCTCAATGTGCTTTCTCTCTCTCATAAAATAAATCAATCTTAAAAAAAAAAAAAAAAAAAAAAAGAGTAGAAACCCGATGGCATTCAACAAATGGTCACACTATTTTATATGATGGCAAATAAATGTTTTGGTTGGAAATTTCTCCTCGATGATATAATTCAGGTCTGGGACACAATGAATAGTGATTACTTTGGGAAATCATGAGGCAAGTGAGGAAGGAGGAGCAGAGACACCTGCAGGAGGAGAGTAGGAGACAGGAATGGAAGGAGGGCTCCTGCCGAGGTTCTACAGGAGGTTCTACAGGGCTGTGGAATGCGGTTCCTCTGTGTGCTGAGCTGAAACAGTATGAATTGGGAATAGAGTGGCCCCACCATCACTGTTCTAGATAATCTGAATTAACTATGTTAACAAGTGTTTCTTAAAACCTATTTGTATTAGAAACGTGCATGTTGACTGCAATACACGGTATACTTAGGAAGGGCATCATGGTAATACCAGTGGCTGGTGATGGAGAAGAATCACCGTGGGAGTGGAGAGCTAAGGGGATGGACCAGAATCAGGGTCAAATGTCAACTGCAGAAATCAGAGGAGTGTCCCCATGGTCCCCAGCCACCCAGGTCTGGTGGTGCTGTGCTGAAGGTACAGGTTACCTATTCTACTCTAGACAGCATGGGGACTTTTACCAGTATAACCCATAATAATCAGTTCTATGGTTTAACTTTAATAATATCATTTAATTATTTATGGTAGAGACTGTTAATATCAATCACAATGTCAACAAGTTATTTTTACTAATGGCTTTTTGAGATCACATTTATCATCTAGAAATCATTTAGACAGAGCTGGGTGTATATAAAAAACTGCATATAAACCATCTGAGCAGAGTTGGGTACATTTGAAAACCCTTCATATGTGCTAAGAGGATATAAAAATTTATATTCACTGAATAATGCGTTATTGATGAGTCATAGTTTCAGAAAAAGCACATAGTAAAAAGCTCAATATTCATTACGATTCCTTTTCATATATTTCCAGAAAGTGTCTTGGATTTATACATCATCATAACAGAAATTATATTCTCAAGATTACCCGCTTCCCTTCCTTAAGTGGTAAGGCATTATTTTCTAGTATCCTAAAAGATAAGCATGTTACACAGGTTACACATTTCTACCTAACACTTTGATAAATTTCTGCATATTGTCTAATTCTGCATTTTATTTTATGATAGAAACTTTTGTATCTCCTTTCAGTTCAGTTAGCAGACCTTGATTGAAAATACAAAAAGGGCAAGGCAGTGTGTTCACGAAGAGGTAATATGTGGGCATGGAAACTCTGAGGTCAGGCTAACTTGAAACAATCTCAGCTCCACTTATGAACCATTTGTAAACTGGGAGGCGAATCAGGCTGGAGTGAGGTGTGTGCTGTGCCTAGGTGTCCTTGGGAACCAGGACACATGAGAGGCTCTTACAGCTTTCATGAAAAGTTTAATGAGACATTCATTAACAAAAGTTTAATGAGACATTCATTAACAGCTAACATAATAAATAGGATCACTTTAAAATTGGAATTGCTATATTGACCAGATTAAAGAAGAATGTTAATTCTGATGATGGCAAAAAGACAAATAAAAAAAAAAAGAATAGGTACTACTGAATAAAAAATGGAGGTATAATACTCTACAGAAGCTAACTTATAATCTGTTGAATAAAGTCACCTAGAGCCTGGAAATGCGAGGTAATATGAAGCCAAAGGGTTTAGGTAGAATTAAAAAAAAAATGTTCTCCATGTTATTTGACAAAAAGCATAGTGCAGCAGATATCACTGAGCACTGACTTCTGTCCTCAAGAGACCTGGTTTGATGAACTGAGTTGCAAAAAGCAGTGCTTCCCCAACACTGGAGTTCTGGTCTCAGTTGCACGCTTCTGAATTTATTTCAACTGTGGTGGTGGAAATCGGGTGAGCTCCTTTCTATAGGGAAAATCTGCATATATCATGCAGATATATCTGCATATATCAAAAGTGAAACCTTCTGGAGAAGCTGCTCATGGGTAGTAATTGAATCCAGTAGTGGGTAATGCACTTGTGGAGAGGTTAGTGGGTGAAGTGTTGGGAGAGGATTTTGAAAATCCTGTATTTGACTGTAGTATTGAAGAGAGGAAAAGGGAGGATACGAAGAAGACAAGCAAGGGCAAGAGCCCATTCAGGAGGGAGGAGGGATGTGTCAGCTCAGATCTCCTGAGACTGAGAAGTCCTTAGGGAGGCTCTGGGAGTAGAGAGAGAGACGAGGAATGTGAGGCAAGAGGCAGAACACATGTCATGTGTTCAGAGCACTTGGTCTGCTCCAGAGAGGAGGAACCTCTGGCAGAAATATATCAGATGAGATACCCTGGCTCATAGAGTCCCATGTCTTTTTTTTTTTTCAGAAAAATAATTTATTTCTCCATATGCTTTATTTAAAAGCATCTAGCGAACACCACATATTTGAATTTCCAAACACATTATTTTCATTTTGCCTTCTTGTTTTCTTATTTTGTGAGTAAGTAACCCACTCTACCCAAAGGTAAAATACAGATTTTATTATATATACAAAATTAAGTCTAGAGTATAAGGAGATAAGGATATTAAGCAGATCCTATTTTAAAGAGTTGAACAACTTGAGTTTTGTTGCTCATTCTTTCAGTAGTTACTGAGGAAGAGATCCAGCCATCCATTAGCCAGTGTTTATTGCAGAGCTGAATATTGTCTATGATTTTTTAAAAAAAGACTTTTTAATTATTCATGAGAGACACAGAGAGAGAGGCAGAGACATAGGCAGAGGAAGAAGCAGGCTCCCCGTGGGAAGCCCAATACAGGACTCGATTGATCCCAGGAACCTAGGATCATGATTGAGCCAAAAGCAGACACTCAACCACTGAGCCGCCCAGGCACCCCTCAATGTCTATGATTCAACCAACATAAAAAGTAGAAATTTAGAAATAAGAATTAAAAAATATATTTGTAATATCCTATTTTTAATTGTCACCAATAGTTTCATTCTAATGCTATTCATTGGCTAATAAATGGATTTTCCTAGTAATGCCCTGATTACCTCTGAACTTTCAAGTAAGAAGTGAAGTCCTTAAGATCACAACAGACACAACTAAAGAATTTTGGTTATAGACACAGTGCTGATATCCATTTAGCACGTGCTGTGTTTATTGAAGAGAACAGGTACTTTAGTATCAGTAAGAACCAGGGTTTGTACAAAGATCTCTTACTCTTCAATATCATATTATCATTAAACACATCTGGCATTTACCAGGGGCAAAACACATATGACATTTCTAAGTCCAAGAGCATGCTGGAATCTTAGAGAAGAGAAAATACATGGAATCTTTCAATTGCTGGTGAATCCATATTATTAGTTGGCATTCTTTTGAAGCTGCTCTTTGCTTACAGTTGTAGCAAGCAACTCTAACAACCTTGAAAGAGACTATGAGAGCTTTAATTTTTACTGTGGTGGAAGCAGGCATCCAAAACCAGATGACATCTGACCTTCAAGATAAATGGAAGTGGCATTGCTATGGTGAAGGCTGTGGTCAAGGCACAAGGGCCCAGAGACACCTGTTTCAAAATTTTGATACAACCCCCTTTATTATCTTCACTGGGCTTAGAAATACTATTTGAATGGAATATCTTACAATATTGAGATAAGCATAATTTTCTTGTACTTACCAAGTTAATGTTTCACATTTATATAAAAATGAAATTAAATAAATAATAGTTACTAGGACTTATGTTCTGTATTTTTAAATACAAATGGGAAAATTAATTGTATTATATTTTAAAGATATGAAACCTGAAAGAATGTTAATAATTATTTTTTAACAAAACTTTAAATAAAAAATAAAACTGCTTTTATGTAATATTTAACAGTGGCAAGGACTTCTACCCCTGACCAAGATGTAGTAACAGGGACCGGATTGACTCTCACACCTGAAACAACTAAAAAAATGAGCAAAATATAAAACAATCATTTTGAAGACATTGGACATCAGATAATGAACAGTAATCACAAGGAGACAGGAAACAACCAGGGCATGATTGCCCCTGCTTACCTGCAGGAGAGAGTTTCTGGGCCATCGTATGGGCCAGGGGAACCCAGGTAGAACCTGGTAGTATCTTGAGTCGAGGAGATGGAGGCCAAGGTGACTTAGAGCTGTGAATGGTCCTGTCTACCTTCCTCTGAGTACTGATCAGCTGACACACCTATGAGGAAACCACTCAAGGCTAAGGAAAGAAACACCTGGAAGGAATCAAGACAATAACCCTTGACGATTATACCGGGCCACGAATAATTCCTTTTCCCACCAGCCAGAAAAGAAAACTTCATAAATCAGAGGATATTGGGTAAAGTTCTCAGGACAGTTTTTCTTCACTGAGTGGGGGGATGGAGGGGTGAGGGGGAGTGGGAATTAGAGCTATATTAAAGGCTGTTCTGGTCACCCCTAAAAAAGCTGAAAAGCAAAGATCTAAACAGGTTGAACTGTTTCCAAGCAAATAAATCACATCTTAGAACAAATCTCAGGAATATATATAGGAGTACAAGAATGTCCAGCCCCCAACAAGTTAAAATTCACAATTGCTGGCATCCAATTAAAAATTATCAGCATGCAAAGGGGAGTGGTATACTTTTTAATATATGACACAGATTGAGGAGAATAATCAATTTGAAACCAAACCAGACTTGACACAGATGTTAGAATTAGCTCACAAACACATTGAACAGTTAAGTTTATATTCCATGTGTTTAAAATGTTAAGTAGAAGGGTGCCTGGGTGGCTCAATTGGCTGAGTCTGACTTCACTCAGGTCATGATCTTGGGGTCCTGGGATGGAGCCCTGCATTAGGTTCCCTGCTCGGTGGGGAACCTGCTTTCCCCTCTCACTCTGCCCTTCCTTCTGCTCATGTAGCCTCTCTCAAATAAATAAATAAATAAATAAATAAATAAATAAATAAATAAATAAAAACTTAAAAAATATAAAATGTTAAGTAGAACATACAAGATATAAAAAAGACCTAATCAAATGCCTAGAGATAAATAAATAAATAAATAAATAAATAAATAAATAAAAACTTAAAAAATATAAAATGTTAAGTAGAACATACAAGATATAAAAAAGACCTAATCAAATGCCTAGAGATGGAAACTATAATGTCTAAGATTAGGTTAATAATTTAAAAATCTTGATAGCCTGCCAATCAAAATGGAATTACTGATCACAAACATTTATAAGAAATGTTCACCTCACTCCATCAAAGGTGTCAAAACAGTGCACACTGGGAAGGCCATCCAGTTATTTTAGGCCAACTTAATCCTTTGTCCTCTGGCTTCCAGTGGATTCAGACAACTGTTACGTATCAGCTGGTGATGGGTGACCAGGAGAAAAGATTGGAGTAAAAATTCTCCTAGGTCCTTCCCTGCTGGGTTGCTGCAGATTGGCTTCATCTTTCCCTGGAAGCTACTCTCTTCCATTGCTATTGTAGGTCCAGGAGTGGTAAGGGCTCACTGAATGGCACATTTTCTTGTTGGCTTCCCTCAACCCTGCTCACAACTTGATAGATAAAATCTATTAAATTCCATCTATTAAATTCCACTAGTTTAAGTGTGCCATCTCTTTCTTGACTCTGACATAATGTATTCTGTGATTTTAGTTATAAAGTCATTTTCAAATCCCATTCACGTCTAAAACTTATTTTTTCTGGCTTCCATGTGCATAAAAAATTCCCATATTTCTGTAGTCTTTGTTCAGTGTGTGTGTGTTCAGTGTGTGTTTTAACATTTAGTTTATACAAGAAATTACTCACAATAAATTGTCAATAAACAGCTTTATGTATTATTTGGTTTCAGAATTTCAGTTAACTGCAGCTATTGACTTCAACCAATGTCAGACTGAGTATTGAGAGTCTTGGCCTTGGTAGCTTTAATTGCAGCCCAACTTCAGCAGAGAAAATTTGGTGCCACTTCCCCTCCTTTAACTCAAGATGCCAGTCAATTTACAATTGGTCTGTTTTATGTGAGTAGGGGCATGAAGAAATTAGCTTATGTGGTAGCACTTTTTCAATTTATTCCAGCAATGTTTCTTCCCTTAAAGATCCACCCCTTAATCTAGCTCCGGCACAACATTCCTCCTCTTGTTCCAGACAAATATAAGCCTAACCAATTCATACCAATTAGGATGGCTATTAAAAACAAACCATAAAGTGACAACTATTGGCATAGATGTAGAGAAATTGGAAGGCTTGGATAGTTGATGGAAATATAAAGTGGTACAGCTGCTGTGGAAAGCTGTATGGTGAGTACTCAAAGAATAAGCATACATTATGATATGATCCAGCAATTTCACTTCTGAATATATACCCAAAAGAAGCCAAAGCAGGAAAATGAATATATATTTATACATCCATGTTCAGAGCAGTATTATTCCTAATAGCCAAAAGGTGGAAACAACCCAAGTGTATGAATGGATAAACAAAATGTGATATATCCATAAAAAGGAAGGCTAAATAATACATTTTGATATACACTACAATATGGATGAACCTTGAAGACATTATGCTTAAGTGAATGAGCCAATCTCAAAAGGACAAATATTGTAGGATATACCATTTATATGAGGTACTTGGGATAGTCAAATTCAGGGATAGGAAGCAGAATTGTGGTTGCTGGGGTTGAGGGGAGGAGGAATGGGAAGTTAGAGTTTAATAGAGACAGTTTCAGTTGGAAGAAATGAAAAAGCTCCAGAGATGATAGTTGCAAAACAATATAAATCTCTTAGCGTCCCTGAACTTTGCATTAAAAAATGGTTAAAATGGTACATCTTAAGCTATGTGCATATTACCATAATAAAAAATAAAACTGACCATAGTTACCTGGGGAGGGCTATACATTTTTATAGACAATAATTCTGAGTTGGTCAGTATTAGGAAAAGGAAGTCTGTTAGGTGGAGCAAGCCTAAAGCAGCTTAAAACACAGGGAATTTCAGTATTTCTTTTAAAAATATCAATTACCTCACTGGATAAAGAAAGGCCACCACAAATTAGATATTGTATATCCAGAAATGCCTTTGGGTTTTTAAAAAGAGCTTAAAGACTTACGTGCCACAAATTTTGTGAACAAATTAGAGAATTCCAAGTTCTTTATGTTGACTTTGACTTTCTGAAATACATATTATCCTCCTGATTTTTTAAAAAAATATAAAATGTGATAAAACCAACTATGCTAAGTAGTCACAACTTCGTGATCTTGGAAAGAAAATATTAGTTTAGAGGAAAAACATAAGCATTTTCCTTCTTTCTTGCAGTGACAGGAACATCCATTCCTTTAGTAATTGCTCCTTCAAGATGCCGCCTCATTTCAGAGCCCTGTTGGCCTTGTGGGCTGCTCCTGTCCAGCAGCCATCAGTCCTTATTGTTGGGCTTTCTTGTGATGGATTTTTTCTGTAGGTGAATTTTCTGACATCCTCTTCAAGGTTCAGAGGTAGAAAATTCTACGTTTCTGTTTCATAAGAGCCAAGACTCAAACAGAACCTTAAAAGAACATATTATTAGTGTTTCCACTAAACACATTTTCTTCATTCCTGTGGAACATATAAATTTTCATATCCTACCAATTAGGTGTGGAGTTTGGTTAGCCTTTGACTAGAAAATATAAGAAATGTATTAAAAAAGAAGAATTGGGAAATTATAAGTCACCTGCTTTCTTCTGATGTCCAGATTTGTCTTCTTGTGTGATGTCTTCATCGTCTTGTCCCACACAGCCTTTGGTAGTGTCCTTAGCCCAGGATACTCCTTTGTACCTGAGGTCAGGGCCTGGACCCAGCTTATGTGGGCATTGGGGCCTGACCATGAAAGCAGGGTATTGGGAAGTAATCTGAGCCATGGTACACATGGTGCCCTAGAAGCTGGAAAGAAATTAGAAAATGGAACCAATTTATTGCAGTCATGTGGAGATAAGGCATTGAATTACTGCACTCTTTTAGACACCTTTGATAAATCAGATTTAAGAACAAATCGAATGTAGTAAATCAAAAACTAAAAATTGATCTAAAGTTTTTAGTTTAAATGACATGAAAAATGGTATTTTTATTGGAAAGCATGAGGAATTTGAAGAGAATGAGAAGAGGAATTCAATCATGCACATGTGCTATTGAAGGGAGAAGAAGGTATTGCGATGGAGTTATCATGGAAATAGAAATGGGGGTCTAGCCAGGGTACATGTCTAGGGCTAGAGAGATGGAACTGGAAGCCCTAATAAATGGGACAGTGTTGAAGCTTTGTGTAAAAGTGAACTCTCCAAGGGAGATCATCAGAGAAAAGCAAAGGGCTGGTAACACCTTAAGAGTTAGCAGTCAGGAGTAAATGTCTACAGTGAAATCAGGAGATGTAGTAAGGTCCCAGTATTGTATATGATAATGATTGTTAAGAGAGAATGATCACTTGCCAAATTTATCAAAAATGAAAAATACAGGCATTGCAGGGCCAGGGATTTGGGTATGTTTTATTTACTGCTCACTCTTAGAACAGTGGCCTTCAAATGGTTGCTCCTCAATGTATATTTCCCTATTGGATGAAAAAAAGGATAGAGGAAAGACCATTAAGTTTTGTAAGAAATTCACTAGATGACTGTCTTTGGCATCCTGTTTCCCTGGACCCTCAATTCCATCACTCTTTACATCATTCTTCTCTCCATACCATTAATTTCTTTACTTCTCCCACCCAGAATGCCCCAGAAACTCAAATCCCACTATCTGTCAAACAATTTAGTTTTTGCCATTACGGAGTGTGAACCTTTGCATAGACAACAAGTCCCCATCCATGAGTGATGGACTTATTAAAATATATAATTTTCAAAGAAAGCTGTTATTTAAGGATACAACTGGCTTTTAGGTAGAATTTGAAAGATGTAAATAAACATTTCATCACATCTTTTAAATATAGAAAATGAAGAAAACATGAAACTTTAGTTTTTCTGTATATTTGAAATATTTTATATATTTATTTACATAGAATATATGTATAATATTTAAATATATAAATATAACTAAAATATATAATACATTTATAAAGTAAAGTAATGTATATACATAAATATGTCTAGTCTCAGTAATTTTTCAGGGAACAAAAGGAAACATTTCAATTGACATGCTTAGCTAATTTTTTTGCAGCTTCATAGATTCTTTCCTTAACTATATCTTCATTGTTATGCTGTTTTCAACCACCCTAAAGTTTCCCTTAGGAATATCAATCCCTTGGGGACTGGATCTCTTTTGTCTGCTCCTCTTGCTATCATCTTTCTCATTTTGCATTTTGCACTGCTTTTAATCTTTTTTTATCTCACTCAGATCTCTTTTCATTTCAGCACATTATCTTTATAATTTATTGGATTGTCATTTTATCTACATGTTCTTTTTTCATGAGTTTCTTGTTTCAGAGAAATCATAAAATTTTATACCTTATTGATAATTCATAAGTAATAATCTTTAAAAAACCCTTTAGCTTTCATCATTAATTATTTTGAAAAGTATGCTTTTACTCTAAACTTTCAGGATGATTTTCCATCTCTCTTGCTGTTCCGCATTTTCAGGATTCCATGTTATTTTCTTTCTATTTACCCACACTGGAATGATAAGAGGTCTCTTTAATCCTCATATTTGTCATTACGGAGTGTGAACCTTTGCATAGACAAAACAATAGGTCCCCATCCATGAGTGATAGACTTATTAGAATATATAGTTTTCAAAGAAAGCTGTAATTTAAAGATACAACTGGCTTTTAGGTAGAATTTTAAAGGCAGGGTGAGTGGATGACACTTCTCCTGGTTCCCTGACTACTTGGGCTTTGGTAAAACATATCAGATCTTCTTCACCTGGATGACAGCTTTAGGTGTTAAAGCTTCTCTAGGAAGCATCTCTTTACGGTGGCCCTTTGGACTTAGTGGCATTTTTCCCTGAGAGAGACACTATCGTTTTCCTTCTCAGTATTTGCCATTGTCAGGCTCTTCTGGTTTCTATAGTTTGTTGTTGTTATGACTCTAACAGGTCAAATGCCCATCTCTCATATAGTGATGTATCATTGCTATCTCTCCTTACCTCTCATTTCTAAGTGCATTGGCTTCCAGAAATTACAGTTTCTGAAGAGAAGTAGAAAAATAGTGCCGGGAGGGGCAGTTGTTTCCAACAGCATCCTGTCCTGAAGGATAGCTGCTAAGTTTCCTATTGTTATGGCCTCTGGGTCTCTGAGGGAGTAGAAAATTATAAGGGTACAAACTTTCCCTTTGCTTCTTTTCAGCTTGGTAGATATGTTCCAGTCATGGCAGCAAAATATTCACAAGCTACCATGTGGGATTCTGAGGTCCACTCCATTGATGATGCAGTTGGTAGAAAAATCTCATTTCCTGGCAAGAAGTTGGTTTTGAGTCATGATTTTCTGTTATGGCATATAATCCTTTTTTTTTTTTTTTTTTTTTGCCTTTTTATGGGTTTCTTAATGAGAAATTGAAAGAGAGCAAAGCTGAAATGGAAAGCTATGTCCTATAGTTTTGGGTTATGAAAGTGCCATAAACATTTTAGTTGACCAACCTGAATAGATAGAAAATCAGTGACTTGGAAGTACTCAATGACTTACTTGGTCACAAAATCAGAAATAAGAAGGGTATAATATGCAATCCCAGCTTACAGGATAATTTGTAAAAGAAATAGCTAAAACAAACTCAATTATGAAGAAGAGTTGACTGTCATGTAGGTCAGGCAGGCCCTTACTTTTCTTTGCCTAATGTCCTATCAACCCCTTGTCATATTCATTTTCATTAACACTTATATCAGAGGGCAGAAAGAGGTGACATTTCAATCTGTCAACTTCACTGCTCATTAGCAACTCATGTAAAGGGTGGTGAAGGGGAAGATCAAAGGCTAAATTGAGGTTACAAGTTTTCTGTGACTCTCACTTACCCTGGTGTGCCATTAGCACAGATAATAAAGAGGAAGCTGTATTAAGGTATTTAGAATTCCATGGAAGGAATGAATGGTGAAAATCTGAGGAAGGGTTGAGAACCTAGATGCGGTAATTCTATCTGAGAGGGATGGGAGTTATAGGCATGCATAGGAGTTAATATGACTCTGTGCAATGTTGCATACAGATGAGCATGATTAATGGTATTTGTGAGGGTGAGAAAAAAGGATATGTGAGTAGGTGACATTTAAAACCCACATCAAATGGCAAGGTGCTGAAAGAGGACAGAGAGGTCAGTTTTAAGTATGTGCTTATTCACCTGTGAGAAGGAGTATGTGTGGATCTATGTGTGGAACATATTTGAGGAAAGTAGGATTATTTACCATAGAACTAACACTTTTTTCAAGTCGCCAGAATGTACTCTTAATTAATCATTTTCACCACTTTTTAGTAGCTCTTATAAAATAGAAATCCTAAAGGTACAGTGCACAGAATTTAAATTTAACTTTGGATTGATTTTTCCCTTGATACATTATGCATCTTTCATCAATCATTGTTTGATAATTTGGTCTTTTCAAAAATATCAATGTGAGAATAAAATCATGGGCACTGCAATGATCAAATTAAATAATTTGTGTGAAATGACTAAGTAATCGGTAATGTACTATATAAATATAAGTAATTTTGCTTTCATAATAAATTCCTTATCTATCACATATTATGATTGTGAGGGTTTATATATAAATTACAGACTTATCTTCTTTTCCTTCCATAAGAGCATTTAAAAAATTGTACATTTGCATTATTTGTAGAACACTTTCAAAATAGGATACTGATGAAAATCAGTCAATATTTTAAAATATCAATATCTCTATTTTATTCCAGGCAATATTTGGGATATATATGTGATCCTGTTGCCTGCCCTCAAGGATGCACAATACCATTGAGAAATCACAAAAACTTACACAGTTATGAGAGAAACCATGTAGTATCAAATATAATGCATCAGGATTTCAAGTAAGAGCCAGAGTAGGTCTTAGAACTTGATAATGGGCTTTCAAGAATGGGCAGGACTTGTAATTTAGCTATAAAAGCAGTTTTCCCTTTAATAGTTTGAAGCCTTACATCATGAAACGATCTGCCATTTTTAAGGCACCATTCATACTGACTTCATTAGATCCTTTTGACCTCTAAAGGGTCTCAGTGGGATGCAGAAGACATAGTTAAAGAGGTCAGTGACTGGAGGACAAGTCACTTCTGCTTGCTAAGGCTGTTTCTTCATTCAGCAAAACGTCCCCTGCTGTAGAGTGGTGCTATGCTATCATCTCTTCCTGGATTTTTTTTTTAATTGTTTCCTTACTGATATCCATCTTGCCCTTCCTCTTTACGCTCAATTTCCAACATTGCACTTGGAATGATCTTTTAAAATCCTAAGGCACATTCTAGTTTTGTTCAAAACTTTCCAAGGTTACCTATTTCATTCAGAGTCCAAGTTGAAATCCTTACACTGGCCAGAAAGATCCCCCTTATTCCTGTGACCTCCTCTACTCTTTTGACATTTTGCATATTTTACAGCACACACTTCAACCTCCTTGCTGTTCTGGAACATGCCAGGTGTGCTGTCTTCTTAGAATATTTTTATGGGCTGTTCCCTCTTCCTTACATGTTCTTCCTTGAGATATCAACAGGGTTAACTTCCTCATTTCCTTGATGTCTTTGCCTAAATGTTACCTTTTCAATGAGAATTACCCTGACCACCATATCTAAAATTGCAAAGGCTCCTTTTCTTGCTTGTCCTGTTCTACTCTGTTTGTTTGTTTGTTTCCTTAGTGGTCACCTTCTAACAGATTCTATAATTTGCTAATTTATTATGGTCATTGTTTAGTGTCTCTCTCCCAGCAGTAGAATATATTTTGTTCAGTCTTGTATCTGAAGCCCTTAGGATATTCTGGAATATTCTAAGCACTTAATAAATATTTGTTGAATTGGATATAAAAAGATTAGCACAGTGTCTGGCACATAGCCACACATTCCATATATGTTAGCTATGATTATTACTGATCCAACCATGGGAGTATCAGAACCTCTCTAGAATGTAGCTCTATATGGACAGAGTTTTGTTTTTTGCTTTTGTTTTTTATTCAAGCACTTAGAAGAGTGCTTGGCACATAACTGGTGCCCAATAAACATTTGAAAAGCACAAGGAATAAAGGAACAAAAGATAATTTGAGCAAGGCTTGTGAGATGTGCAGAGGAAGGGCTCTCTTAGTAGATAGAGGAGGGTTCCTACTGGGTAATGCTTAAAATCTGACGGAAGGGCTATACCTGAGAGCAGAGGGAGAACGATAGTCAAGGATGAATCCATAGGATGTCAAGGATGTTCTGGAAGAGGATCAGCTTAGAGAAGGGTCCTAAAAGGAAATATTTTATATGTGTTTGATACCATGAGAATGAAATTTAGATAAGACATGAGGGATGAAGAAAAGAATCAGAGGTCATTTTTTAGAGGCAAAATTTGAAGCCATAGAAAAGACTGAAGAATGGAAAGAAGTGAGAAAATGAATGACTTAAAATTTTCTTGGGGAAAAAAAAATTTCTTGGGGTTTGATGATTGATGATTCAACAACTGGAAAGGTCTTTATATATGGGGCAGGACAAAAAAAATAATACCTAATTAATGTTTGTCCTTAGAACAGTGCCTTGCACACAGTAAGGTAAAAAAATATATATTGAATGAATATGAATAAACCTGGAAGAAATAAGATTCTGTCTAATGATGTGAAAAAGCATAATAAACTAAGAGCAGAATGATTTCAAGTAATAAAGGTATATATTAAAACTAAGATAAAATTCAATGAGACCAAGTATGTTCATGATAACATTGTGAAAAATAACAGAAAAATGCAAATCCAAATGGATACATTCTTTCAAAAATTATATTGTATTGTATTTAGATTTCCTTAAAACAGAATGAGTTGGATCTAAATTGAATAAGTACTTATGGTTCACAATGGGTGAACAAAATAAGCCTGATTTAGGAGAGCCTATAAGAGAGCTCTGAGAGTGATGGAGATGTAAGCAGGATTAATGATGGTACTATAGGTAACTGAGGCTATGCCTGGAGCAAAAACAGGAAGAGGGCTGGGCATCACAGATACGTTACTTACTTTACCCTATTACCAATGGGGAAACATGCTGTTGGGGAAAATATTTTCTTTTTAAGTTATCTTTGCTTTAAAAATTATATGAAACTTAATCATCTTCAAAATCTATTACATTAAGAAACTTTTAAAAATAGCTCAGTGTCTTCATATTTACTTAGATAGCTATTTTTAAACATAGTATTTCTTGATATTTTCCATTTTAAATTCAAATATAATATTTCTATCTTATTCATGTCATTGATGTCTTATATCACCTGGAGGATTATATTTTTCTCATAACTAAGTTTTTGCTAATTGCCCTTGAAAAAAATGTTCTAAGGCTTGTTTCTGTGTTTGATTTTGTACATCTTTAGTTAACTCAAAATTTGGAAATGAAATAGTAATTTTAGGGGACACTTAGAGTGATGAATGGAGAGAAGCAGCCAGGTTCTGGAGCTGGATTGCTTGGGTTTGAAACCAGGGACTACACCTTCTAGTTATGTGACCTGGGGCATTGCCTGACTTCACTGAGCCTTTGATTTCTCATCTATAAAAAGGGAATAATAACAGTACTTACCCTATAGATTTATAATAACTAGCATATACTAGTTTTTTATAAAGCATATAAAGCTCTGCCTGTATGTATGTTAAAGATACAAAATGTAATTTCAGTTAGTACATAGAATGTAGGATTGCAACATGGGCTTTGGATTCTAATATGGATTCTGCTACCTCCCATCTGTGTGATCTTGATCTGCTTAAGTTCTGAGACTCGACTTACATAATTATAATTGGGGATGATAAAACAGACCTCAGGGGGTTGTTGCCATGAGCAAATGACATTGCCAGGTGAAATACATGATGGGCAGTTAAATTGGATTTTTAGGTAAATAATGAATTTTAGTACAAGTATGTCCCATAAGATGTTTGTGATATACTTACACTAAAAAACTTCACTGGAATTAAAATTTGATTGGTCTATCCTTTTTTCTCCTCCCCAATTCTGACATCTCTATAAATAAATGAGTTAGTCATTCATCTTCTCAGTTTTCATAAGAGGACATCAATCCTATATACATGTAGAATTTCCTATTGAAATAATAACTCTTCTATGATTTTTTTTTTTTTTTGGTGCAGATTAGGAAGACATTTACTATAGCTACCTGCATAACTGTTTCAATTTCCTGGTATTTTCTTTTTAAATAGGAGTGGGTATTAGGCCATAACCTGGATTTAGCCTACCAATACCCTTTGGGCTTTCATTATCTTTCATTGTTATCTAGAAAGTAATTATGACTTTATGAATTATATAGCACTGAAGTAGAATTCTTTGAATCTAGTTCTCTTAATGAGTAATTATACCTCTACGAATAATTTGGAGCTAAAAACTAAAAAAGGACAGTTTAAGCAAAGCTATTTTTATTTCGAAAGGACTATTTCCCCTGTAGCTAATACATAGGGAAGGTGGAAGAAAAAAAAAATGAGACTTTGAAAACTGAATCAACAATTTTACCATCAACAAACAGTAAGCTGTTCTTCTTCTTCTTTTTTTTTTTTTTTTACAGTAAGCTCTTCTTAAATTTAACTTCTTATATTGCTGGATAATAATTTATTATCCCTAAAACAATAATCTTTCTTTACTCTTCGTAGTGAGGATGGGAAATTATACATTGAACACATGTTACTCAATTTCTTTTCTCAAGTTGCAAGTTGAATATATGAGAAGGAAAAATATATATAAATAGAATTAAAAAAATTTTATAAGCATTAAGAAATATGTTTTTCTTGCGGGAACTTTCTAGATATTTATTTCATGAATACAAGCAGAAATATTAAGATTTAAGCATATGGTATGTGCTTACCTACCAACTTCAAAAGGGGCAAATATACTAAGAATAATGTGCCAATATTTTATCTTTCGCTTGATAATCTGAAAACATTTCTTAGTGATTAGTGACTTAGAAAAAATCCTGGTAAAATTTTTAAAGAAATGCTCATCATTAGAGGTTTTTATAGCACAGAGGATGATACTCAGTGGATAACAGCACACTTTGGACTCTGGATTAAAAAAGTGGTTCAGAACTACTGCTCATCAACCTAGCTAGAGGTGCACTGCTCTAGGTACTGCCCTTTAGAGGGCTTATATTTTGCACACATTGAAACCCAAACATGCTTTATTTCTTTTACATTCTTTAAGAAGTTTTTGGAAAGTTGAGCATTTGAAAATTATGGTTGGTGCCCCCAAACTTTCTAGAGAAAATGGGGTGGGGTTGGTTAAAAATGTTTATGGACTTCCTGTGGGAAACCAGAGAAAGAGTGGCTGCTTTGTTTCCAGTTGGCCCTCCACACCATGGCAGAGCTGGTCCCAGAATAACAGTGTGCCCTTCCTCCCCTTTACTGTGTGGCATGGTTTGGGGAGGTACTAAAGCTACTGGAATTCTAAGTCTAAAAAATGAGATAGGTAAGTTTTTCTTTCTAGTTCCTGGGAAACCAACTTGGTTCTCATAAGTCCAGTTACCACCTAACTTCTGCCCTTTTTTGCCTTGCTTCTGCCCTGTTTGCTTAGCAACTCCTCTAGTTTGCAGTAGTAAACTTGGTCTGGGAAAGGAAGTGCTCCTTCAGCTTCTGCAATAATGAGAGTAATTCCTTGGGAGCATAGGTGGAAACAGGGTCCAGACTGTGAGTGTAGTTTAATTCATAACTTCTAGTTATTTAGGAATATGGCATTTGGGCCTTCATTTTCCTGGGTCCTACAATGTTAAAGGTAGGTCTGTTTAGATGAGTCAAATTCTAAATACAAAAATATTTTAGGAGTACCTTAATCAAATTATTTTGCTTATTTTTCTTCTTTTGTATGCACAAAACCAATAACTGCTTGTTAAAAATCTATGTCTGAAGAAGTGTATGAAACCTTTCAAAAAAAAAAAAAGAAGAGAAACCTTTCAATAAGTATAAAACTCCAAGTCTTAAGAAAGCATCATATCATAGTTTAGAATCAACATTTGTTTCTTTCTTAGTGAACTACAACTATTGTTGTGTTGACAGCACCTTGGGTTCAATGATATACGGTGGATGACTGGTCTTAAGTTGTTCACATCCAGTGCAATGCCACAGGTGGAGGTCATGAAGGTCCTGTGACTGCAAAGTCCCCATAACTGATATCAAATCACTGCTGAAGCATCATTTATTGTTGACTAGCTCTTTCTTGGTGTTCTGTGTCATTAGAAGAACAAAGTGGAAAAATGACTTGTCAGTGTACTAGCAGGTCTCGATTAGTGGATGAACCACTCAAGCACAACTGAGAGAGGCTAAACATTTGAATATCTCTTGTGGAGGTCTAACTATATCAAAAAAATGCCCCATGCTAGTTAGTGTCCACCCTGAAGGAAGCTATCAAATTTTATTATAAAGCTACTTTATAAGGGAGTATATTCCTTTATAAATAATAAGGGATTTACTATTTACAAAGTAATTCACATACTTCTTTTTATGTATTTATTTATTTAAATTAATTGGATAATTAAATAATTAATTTAGAAAGAGAGAGAGTGTGTGAGCAGAGGGGGAGGAAAGGAAGAGAGAGAATCTCAAGCAGGCTCCATGCCTGGCATGGAGCCCAAATTGGTGGCCAATCTCACAACCTAAAATCATGACCTGAGCTGAAATCAAGTTAGGTACTTAACTGACTGAGCCACCCAGGTGCCCTTTCATATACTTCTTAATTCATTTATGACCTGTATCCAGTGAGCCCTGATGCCCAGAACAGGCAACAAGCAGCTCAACATGTTTGAGGGGATTGTACGGCCGAGTGTGGGAGATTAAGTCTTTGGAGAGCTTCTGATTATAAAATGACCACACAGGGGCACCTGGATGGTTCAGTGGTTGAGCGTCTGCCTTTGGTTCAGGCGTGATCCCAGGATTTTGGGATCAAGTCCCACATCATGCTCCTCACAGGGAGCCTGCTTCTCCCTCTGCCTGTGTCTCTGCCTCTCTCTCTCTGTGTCTCATGAACAAATAAATAAAATCTTAAAAACAATAAATAAAATGACCACACAGTAACTCTTTACAAGCCATATATAGGCTTGTAATGCAGTGACTAGGGAAAGTAAACACATTACTAAATAGTTGAACCTCTCTGGACCTTAAAAAGTATAAACTTGAGAATAGATTTACTTCTGTTTTATCTCCATCCCTGTTTTTAGGAATGAGTGGTAGATTTGTGTAAAGCCGGTTGTGAGGAATTTTTTTTTTTCACTTCTCCACCACAAAACTCACTGGATAAATTGCCTCTTTAGTAGATTTATATTGGGGTTCCTGATGAAATATTGTACAGGACATACTTATACTAGAAATTACTTGTTCTTTATCTAAAATTTAACAAGGTGTCTATATTTTTATCTGCCATATTTGGCAATTCTAATTTATATGTTCCCTGTAAAGATATTCACATGTACTTTTTTGCCACATGTATTTTTTAAGAGGAATAACATTTCTGGATTCATAGACTATTCCTAAATCAATAATTAATATTAAATATTTATAATTAGCACCAACTTATAAATTTATAAGGTCGATTCATAGTGCTTTGGGGCCCAAGTATTCTGTTAATTGTGGCATGCTGAAAGCAGATCAACTGTTTACTGAATAGTCACAGCTTTTGTATAATTATAGAAAATGTGATCCTCAATAGTTACTAAATATCTGGTGGACTAGGGCTCTCTTTTTGAAGTCAGAATACCTATATTTTCAAATTTTTAATTACAATTTTGCATTGTAATTACTAACTTTTTTCCTTTCCTTGGAAGTCAAATCAAGAATGAGAAATATCTGAAAGTTGGAATCTTGTACTTTGCTACATTTTATTGAGCCCCAAATTAGTTTATTGGTCTACTGTATGTGTAGTTGGCCTTAGTAATTGGATATACATAACCATCTTCTTAGGAGAGACAGTACTTGAATAAAACATTAGATTTTTAAAACTACATAAGCTGATTACTATTGGGGGATACTTACTTGGCTCATTTCACTTTCATTTCTATGTGATGAGTGACTACAGAACTAAATATGGATATGAAAATATGATGAGATGTGTGTGTGTGTGCCCATGTGTGCATGTGTACTGGAGGGAGTGCATGTAGAGTGAGAAAGGGAAATAAGAATCTTCAGGCATCCAGTCTTAATTCTTAGAAATAAGGATTGAAGTAGCACACACATAAACAACTCATGGGTAACCCTAACAGATGTCAAAGTGGATATTTAAGTGATACCTTATAGAGGGCAGAACAAATAAAGAGACAGGTGGTTTATCTCATATTTTATCAACCAGAGATTTGAATTAACTGGCACATCTGCACATATTCTACTCAGCAGCAACTGACATTTTTAATGATGACCCTGAGTAAGTGAATGCTGTGTGAATTATCAAAGGACAATGAAATCATGTTAGTGAAATTCAGGTAGTAAGTGCATTTTATTGTATGCTCTTAAAATTGGCCATTTATATAGAGCATATACATTTTTCTTTTCAGCAGAATAGTTAACTGTACTTCCTGACCAAATCAGATGACACAAAGGTCATTGTAGAAACTTAACATATGTTAGCTGATTGCCTACTGTGTGATAGGCTTTTGGCAAACAGTGATTAATAAAATTTTATCTCTTCAAGAAATTCACAATTATGGGAGATATAGATTCATATGGTTATAAAAATGCAATAAGATCCTAGTGGGCATACACATACAATCACAATCACGGCTTTAAAGGTGATAGATAACCCCTGGGGAGTCAAGGAATTGTCCCTAAGAAGGTGACATTTGAATTCCACATTGAAGGAGTAAGATTTCTCCAGCTAAGTAGGAATTTTACTGTCATTTCCCAGAAAGAGGATTGTATGTGCAGACATGCCAGTTAATTCGAATCTCTGGTTGATAAAAATGAGATAAACCACCTGTCTCTTTATTTGTTCTGCCCTCTACCAGGTATCACTTAAGTATCCACTTTGACATCTGTTAGGGTTACCCAGAAGTTGTTTATGTGTGTGCTACTTCAATCCTTATTTCTAAGAATCAAGACCAGATGCCTGAAGATTCTTACGTCTCTTTCTCACTCTACATGCACTCCCTCTAGTACATGTATGTGCACAAGTGCACGTACACACATCTCATCATATTTTAATATCCATATTTAATTCCTCTATTTCTCCTCTATCATTTCCAGGACTTATAGTTGATATGTTAGATAGTAGACGATGGAGTGTGATGGGAGTTAAGAAGCACTGCTCTGAGAATCCCGGGGTCCTGCCTTCAATCATCATTTGTAAATGAGAGTGGATACTGCAATAATGTGAAAATCTGTTACCTCAGGTTAAAGACCCAGGAATTAAACAAGGGATCCTGGAGATATCATGGTGGCCCACAGTATCACTGGCATAGTTATATAGTCTATTTTTCACTGTTTTAAAGTAAAGTTATGGTGGATTCCTCTTGGTATTACCAAATCTTGTATCTTGCAGAACAGAGCTGCCCTCAAACAATGAGAAGGGTCACAAGAGGCTCAAGCCTGATTTCTTGTCAAGTCATTGTCTATACAGCCTGCTTATTAATAAATAGTTAATTATTGTTTGGACAGCTGTTATTCTGCTTGAATGCAGCCAGTGGTTATGAAGCATTGCCATTTTCTAGCTGCATTTCTGCCTGGATGGGGGTGCCCACACAGAGTGCAGGGCAAGTAGGGCAGCCTCTGCAATCAGTTACAAATGAGAATAATTCAGGCCCCATGGCGGTGTTTGAGTCTGGCATCATTAATCACACAAGCCAAAGATCTACCAGCTTTCCCTTTGTATCTGACTCTATAGGTGCAAAGAAACTGACAGAGCTTAATTGATTTATTTTTATTGATTATACTTTTCATATAAATGGTATGGTGAAAAAGACACTGGATGGGGTATCTGTGCCTGGATGCTGGTGTTATTTCTGCTGCACTGGCTGTCTGACCTTAGGCAAATCATTTAGCCTTTTTGGGCTTCATCGTCTCTTATCAATGGACTAAGCAACCATTACAGTTTTTTTTTTTTCCAGTTCTTATGTGCTAGGATTCTTAAATGCACTTTAATAGACATCTATATACATAAGCAAATTTGTTCATGCTCTTTCATTTTAAAAAGAGCATTAATCTTACTCTAAAAAACTGAGTGTCTCAGAGTATGAGCCTAAAACATTACATTAATATGCTTTTTTTTTTGTGAGAAACACATAATTTTAAGAATTGTAAGAAATAAGTTTGGGAGCATTTGGAGAGAAGCACCAAAATCTGTCTCTGTTTCCCTCTACCCAAAACATGAGTGAAAAAGCACTAATCAGTTCTTCCGTTACTCCCAGTGATTGAGGCTAATGACTTTGATATATATGACTGATGACTCTCAAACACAGTCCTTAGTCTGTAGCCACAAATGTTCATTCTCCAGCATTTCCCATGTGGGGATTTATTTTCATGGTTAACATGCACACACATTGAAAGCTTCTTTTGCTTGACATTTGATCCATTTTCTAAATAGCTGTCCTAAAGTTAATTAAGTTTACTAAACAATTAGTGTTATGAAATGGAGCTACAGTATGAGAGAATTTGGGCCTCATGTAATAGCACCAAAGAAAAATTGCCAAAATGAGACCTTATGGTTTATTTTACTTTCAATGACATAATCAAAGTCCAGGTATGCATATGATTGTTCATCACAGTAGTATTTAAAATACTCCAAAATCGTGGACCTTCCAAAGGTTCATCAAAAGGTAAAAAAATATTTGGTATATAATTGGTATATACACACTAAAATCCACCCACTCTATATATTATGGAATATTACATAACTATAAAAGGAATGAGAATCTGCTTACATGGAGGGAAAAAATCAAGTAAAAAAAAAGCTAGCTGCAGAACTGTAATTTCATGGTATTGATACTTATCAAAGAATTAATAATTACCTCTTGAAGCTAAGCATGTGGGTCCTGGGAGGGAACACAGAGGGCGTTTTCACTTTTTACATTATATGATTTGTATTGCTTACATTTCTAATGATAAGTATACATTATTTTTTATATTAAAACAAAAAGCCCTTATGGCAGCTTTTGGTTCTACCTTTTAAGTATCCGAAATTCAAAAGCATTTTGGTAATAATTCTTTAAACATGTAGCTATTATTAATCCTTGTAATACTTGTGAAATTGCATCCTCCACTCAGTAACAAAACATAAAACTGACAAAAATTAATTTTTCTCAGAACCACAGACTGGCCTATTTTAAAAGGTCTCCTTTATCTCTCCATTCTTTCCTTTATCAAGATTTCTGAAGGCTGCCTTCTCATATTACTTCCCTCAGTAAATGCTATAATATATTACTATATACTGGCTCCAGAAGCAAATTATTAAGTCCTTTATTTATTCTTTGCCTTGTTCTTCAAATAAATCAGGGTGTCACTGACGTGAGCCAGTCATCCTTATCCATAGACTTAGTATTTCCCTTTGTTCACTCCATGCCTTATGCCAACATCATCTTTCCCATTCTCCATTATCCTAAATGGATACTTCTCCCTTCACGAACATTTTAGTTAGCCACAACCCAGGTTGGAGGAACTATTATTTATGCAGCCATATAATGTTGGAATCAGAGCTGTTACTCTAAAGCTATGAAATGTTTAGGTTAGGATCAAATATCAGCACTTAGAAAACACTCTTTCTACAATGACCAATCTTTTTCTGAAAGTATTGTCCATCATTTCTATTGTTTACAGGTCACTGAACGTTAGCTCTACCAGCAAAATCTCAGGCAACCGATACTCCTCTGAATTGTAGAGACAGGATGCAGCGAAATATTTGAATGAGTCCTTTCCATATTGTTATTCAGTGCTGTTTTTCTTGAATGTTTTTGTAATCCAGTTGCTGATGATCTGTTTCCCAGTATTCCTGTTTGGTAGGATCAATCTTCCTTTCATGGGTGGGGGAGAAGAGGTGGGTTAGAGATATCTGAGAGCAGATAGGTGTGTAATGCCAGAAAGTCTAAAGGGGATTGTATAGGTGTTTGAGAGGTACCAGCTTTGCAATGAGTATTAGCTACACCTGGAATTCCATATTTCAAGAGTTGGATTTTGCTGGTATTACAGAGTCATACAAGCATGAAATCCAGGCTCTGCCTTTTTACTAGTTATGTAATATTCAACAATTTACATAATTTTCTGAGTCTTTGTGAAGAAAGTAATATCCATTTCAGTAGTTTGTTGGGTGCATTAAACAGGAAAACTTGTGAAAACACCCAGCACAATGCCTAACTTACAGAAGTACTCAATATGTTTTTTCATTCCTCCTTTTTTTTTCTAGCCAAAAGAATGAAAACAAATAGAGCTCTTAACCTTTATATGATGCATAAGGGTGAAAATAGTCAACACAACTAGGTCTTTAATCCAATCATCCAATTAAAGGATCTTTACAAGAGTGAAAGCAGATATTTGCTGTCATTATTAAAAGAATTATAGATCATGGTGAGGTTGCATCAGCTTCACTCAGTGAAACTCAGGTGTCATGAGGAAAAACTGTATTTTCGTTCATGCCTTAGTGAAATATTTGAGGAGATTTTATAACAAGGAAATGGAGTTTTCGACATATTTACAATAGACCAAATAAAAGGAAGTAGAATTAATGTAGGGAAGATTTTGATTGTAAATGAAAAACAAATCAGTGAATGAATAGTGAAAACTCTTAGAAGTTTAAAAAAAGCAGGGAGTTCTGAGTACTTTAGGAATTTTGTGATAAACTTCCTGATTTGTGAGTCTTTGATTACATTTTTATTGTTACTTTATAGTCATGGATGTCCATAATCACATTTGAAGTTTAATTAATTTCTTAAAATGTTTAGATCCAGCAGTTCTTCCATCACTGTGCCTCCTTCATTACTGTGACATGTAGATATAGAGTATTTCTTATTTGAATTAGGCATTTTAACATAAGATTAGCAAAAGAGAAAATTTTTATCTGCTCCTTAGCGGTAAGTTCAAGCATTATACTACACAATGCCATGCGCGGATGATGGAGTGTAACACGGTGCACACTGACAGAGTGGTCTTTGTGCTTAATTTTTAAATACAAATCAAGACCTGAAGCTTCCTTCCAACTTAACCAGTTTTGATCATGCCACGTAGTCTTGGCCTCTATTTCAGCTTTGAAGTGGGAAAATTATAAATGCTTTATTTAAAATCAAGACTGAGGGGCGCCTGGGTGGCTCCATTGGTTAAGCACCTGCCTTCGGCTCAGGTCCTTATCTCAGGGTCCTCGGATTAAGCCCACCTGCTCCCTCCACCCCAGGTTGGGTTCCCTGCTCAGTGGGGAGCCTGCTTCTCCTTCTCCTTTTGTCACTCTGCCCCCCCTTGATGTTATCTCTCTCTCTCTCTCTCAAGTAAACAAATAAAATCTTTGAAAAAATAAATAAAAGCAAGATTGAATCATGAAGAAACAAATGTTCCCAAGATTATTTTAGGTCTGGAATCCTAAACTTAGCCTTATGTTTGCACTTGTATATCACTGTCTAGATTAGTGTGGTTTGTTACATGAATTAAATATACTTTTTAAATCCTCACATGATTTCAACAAAAAGTTTTCAAATTACTCAGATTTGGATACAATTTATAGCTATAAATATATCTTGGGTCAGAGAATAAATTAGTTAAGAACTATGTCATATACATATATACACATATACCCATCACACAAAAATATATGTCCTTTAATGACTCTGGTGCAATTTTTTAGTATAATAACTGAATTCTTTACCTTTTTATTACACAAGTACTGCAGGAATTGATTCTCATTATAAAATATCCAAATAATATAGAGTATTTAGAAAAATGAGAATGATCCTCTTTGCGTATTTTCTTCCTGGTTTCTCTCTTTTCCCAAGAGATAACTAAAGCCAAATATTTGATATAGCCTTTACTGGTTCCTCCTATGCATTTACATGCACATATATACTAACACATTTATTTTTTAAAAAATGATGTCATACTATAGATGTTATCCTTTACCTTACTTGTTTTTACTGAACAATGTATCTTGAAGAGCTTTTCATTTGGCACAAAATTTTTTTTACCTTATTCTTTTTGATGGCTCAATAATAGTAATAATAATAATGATAATTTATTTAATCATTCTTTTATTGGTAGAGGTTTAGATTTCCCTCCTTTTAGCTTTTTCCTCCTTTTCGCTTTTCAATGTGTAGTATTTACGGGTGGGCATTATTGTGGGATAATTTTCTAGAAGTGAAACTGTTGGGTCAAAGAATATGAACATATTCAGGACTGAAGGATTCTGAGAAATTGGCTTCACTGAAATCTCCTGATTGGGTTCTTGAGTGCAGATTGTTGACATTTACTGTTGCTCTCGGCGTGCATTACTCTCCCTAATGGAGACGGATTATATGTGCCTGTGATGAGAGTTTAGCATGCTTAGTATCTTTAGAACTCAAGGATTTGTAACCCGAATCCACTACTCTTATGAATAGGTGGACAACCAAATGGAAAAAGTAGTGTGTTCGCATTATGTGACAAATAGTGCTATTCACTGCCTCAAATTCTTGTATCTTTCTGGGATTACCCATCAGTTGCTAATTTCAATTTTTAGCCATTTCTAAATATTTGCTTGTCCCATAGTACACCTATTAATTACCATTACCATTATCTATTTACTTTACAAATAATATATTTCTATTACAAACATATTTCATTTACTTGTGATTCTTATTTGATAATTATTTGGAACTTCGAACTGTACCCAAGGCTGGGTTGGGTAATAGACACATATAAAAATTGAGTTATATAATGTCAGAAGATGTCATAATGTTTTTTAACTTCAAAATCCTTCTTATGTGTCCCCTGTACACACAAGCATCAATCTTAACCAATATCTGTACATGATCAACAAGCTGTACAGCTTTTATGGTCAGCTTAGTTCAATAATAAGTGGTCATAAATGCTTCAGATATTAAGCATATCTGTATAAACCTGAGTTGAGTAGAGATTACAGTTCCATATCAAATTCCCCCTTCATTAGGGATGTCTTTGATAAGTTGGTTCAACCACTTAGCTCATGATATTAATGAAGGAAAGGATTTTAGAATTCACCCCAAGCCTGAATGGCTGCCCTTGCTCTAAACCATGGCCATGAACTAAACCCGATACCAGACCAACCAGTTCACAAATGAGAACTTTGGCACAAATGGATCCCCATCTGAAATACTTATTTGTATAATGACAAAGGACAGTATTACAGGCAGACATCCCTAAGTTTAAATATCAGCTCTACCACCTACATGCTGTGTGATCTTAATTAAAGTTAGTTAACCTCCCTGAGATTCTGTTTTCACATTTGTTAAACTAGGATATTGCTATCTAAGCATTATTGTAGGGATTAAGTTATATGAGATAAGATACGTACAGCATCAGATATATGCCTGGCACGATAAGTGGTAACTATTACTACTGCTGTGTGTGACTTCATATTTAATTGAATATTATTATTAGTTTTAATTCAGCCAGAGATCTTCTTTAATACAAAAAATAAATGGTTTTGATTGGTTGGTTAATTAGTTTAATGTTTTAGGCTATCCAAATGATGAATTCGTATCCCCAAATGGCAGATGTTATTAAATTATGGAGTTCCTAAATTTATTTATTTTTTAAAAGATTTTATTTATTTATTCATGAGAGACACAGAGAGAGACGCAGAGACATAGGCAGAGGGAGAAGCAGGCTCCCTGTGGGGAGCCTGATGGGATACTCCATCCCAGGACCCTGGGATCAGGACCTGAGCCAAAGGCAGAAGCTCTAGCTACCCAGGCGCCCAGAGTTTCTAAATTTAGTGCCCAAAATATTCACTTTAGTGATTGCCTAGAGTAGTCAGGAAAGACACTGCACTTATTTTTTTATATTGTTCCTCTGCTTTTTTGATGTGATAGCTGACAGAAATACCTAAATACATAATAACTAATATATGTAATGGAAATTTCTGAATATGATACCATATTCTCTAAGAAATTTTTGGGTGGGTGAGGGACAAAGAAAAAGGTACTAAAGCTGAACACAAATTATGCCAAATGGAGCTTACATTTTATATTTTTAGGTATCAGAACCTAATGAACATAAGTCAAATGGCTAATGTAACTTCTTTCAGAAAAGTTGTAAGATTTATTTAAAAAAATTATTTTTGGAAGCACATTTGCATTTGTAAATAACATTTTGCTCAAGCATGATTTTTCATTACTAAAACCATTAAGTTGTGACAGACTGGAAGGGCCCATATGAAGAAACTATATTTATGAAATCCCATTGACACTGGTATCTGATATCACCTTAATTAGAGCAGAGCTTTTTTGGTGTGTGGGTACCAGTTTGGCATCTCATTATTTAAAAAATTAGCAAAACCTCATTAAACAGCTGCTTTTCTATTTTTTGTTGACTTGTGTGAGATGCCAAACAACTTCATTCTTTGCCTAGCAGATTAAAAATTTCAATCTGGTTTATACTGCAAGTTAATTTTAATGTATAATCATCCATGTAAATAGATCTTAGAGATTGATGGTGTTCAAAATAATTTAAAATATGCAGAAGGAAATATATTCACACTTAGTACTAGTAATAAAATGGTAAGCCAAAGGCATTTTGTGTTTTTCTACAACCTATGTTAATTTCACTCTGCCTTTAGTCGGTTTTTTTGTGAAAGAATTTTAAGCACTTGGCAGTAATACTCAAATAGATTTTTACATATGCAAATATTTCAGAATAAATGTAAAAGTAATGAAAACAGATCAAACTCATTCTTTCAAATGTATTTAAACCTAAATCTTTCTAAATCAGAGTAGCCATAGACTTTGTACTGAACCTTTATGGGTGAAATTGCTGGAAATTTAAGAGTCCAAAAAATGGTACCCCACTTCTCCACCTGAATTTGGAGCTATTTAAAGGACAGGAGTAGAGAATATGGGGGATCAAAATATCACCTTTATTACTGATAAGTTGGTATTTGAGCAGGTTGCCTATATCTATTGGATACTGGGCTTTCTAAACGTGAATTCTAGAATTTAGCAGATTTGTGCTCCTGTTCACAGGCAGAACTAAACTCCTATTCACAGGCAGAGGGTGGTGGGGCACTTAGGTGGCTTAGTCAGTTGGGCGTTTGGCTCTTGGTTTCAGCTCAGGTCATGATCTCATGGGTCTTGGGATCCAGCCCCCCTTCCAGCTCTGCACTAAGCAGGGAATCTGCTTGAAGATTCTCTTCCTTTGCTCCTCCCCGCCTCAAGTAAATAAATAAATCTTAAAAGAAAATATCAGAGAGTGGGAACATTATCTGTAATATTTACTACATGTCCTAGAACCACCTAGATTACATGGGCTCTGTAGGCAACCTAGCTCACTTGAGAAATGGAGGGGAAAGGAACTGGACTTTTCATATTCATTTTTTTCCCTGCAAATTCACCCATTGGATAAAGCATTTCATCCCTTTATGGGAGGAGTGGGTGTAGAAATAAAGAGGAGTCAGGAGTATTATGTCCCTCTACATGGAAGGAAATGTCAGGGAAGGGGAACATAAATGTGCTCCCTACCAATAGTGTTTCCCAAATTCATTTCTCTTAACACTTTGGGCTGAACCATAAAGCCCATGAGTAACTGAGATCCATTTACCTGGAGAAGATCAATAACTGGTCAGGTATCTGGCTTCTTGTTAGAGAGGCCATTTCACAGACACAATTTTGGGTGTCCTAGTAGGGCCAACAGCCACAGTGCAGATTCCGTTTACTGAAGGTACTGGGATAAGTTTAATTAATAAGCCCTACCCCAATTTAAATATAAATTCACAGTTATCCAAAGATTGAAACCGACCTGTGAAAAAGGCACATTGAACTTCAGCAAGTTCCCATGGGTAAAAAAATCCCATATTTCAAATCTTACTGAGGCTGTGGCCTAAAGGCATCTGCCCCAGATATACCAGAAACCTTAGGCACTGTGGGTATTGTGCTCCCCAAGGTCTATTTCTTGTCTTTATCTTAAGATTCCTGGCCAACACATCAGATATGAACATTCAAGGGTGTCATGAATAACACCTTTGTCTGAGTTCAGGGGACATTATCTGGGGAGTTACCTAGAACTTACACAGATGAGGTGCGGTCTGTGCCAACACACTTGTCTCTCCCTGCTGTTATTGTGCATGCGCTGCCATCTGCCATATGGACTCAAGGACTGTTCTTCCATTTGAGCGCTGAATTCTGTCCTTGCTCACCACTTCTGACAGGTCTTTTTTTCCTTCTGCAACAATCAATTTCCTACTGTCTGTTGGACATAACATATTTTTGTCATGTTTTTAAGAATATAGCTCTTGTTCCTTCTGGCTACCAGCTCATATTTCTTTTTTCCATAATAACAAAATTCCTTCAAATAGTTGCCTATACTCACTGTTTCCAATTCCTTTTCTCCCTTAATTTCTTGAACATCTGAAGGATTTTTGTCCTCTCTACCCCACCAAACTTGTTCTTGTTGAGATCTCATTGATCAACATATTGCTGAGTCTAATTGTCAAATCTTACAATTTATATTTTTAAAAAAATCTTCTACCAGCATTTGATCCATTTGGTCACTACTTTTCCTTATAATGCTGTCTTCACTTTTCTTCTAGGACACCTGATTTTTAAATTTCTTTCTTGCTGCTTCTTCTTAACTTCTTTTACCTGTTTATTCTCATCTCCCTGACCTCTTGATGTTGGGGAGATCAAATCACAGCCCTTGGAACTTTTCTCTTTTCTATCTGCATATTTCCTGTGTGGTCACATCTAGTTTAAAGGCTTTGATTACCATATATAAACTGATCGTGTTTATTTCAAGGCCAGACCTCTCCTCTGAATCTCAGTCTTAAATCCAGCTTCTTATTCAATATTTCCATTTGGATGTCCAATAAGAATTTAGAACTTAACTGTCCCAGAATGGACTCTGGCACCTCCACAGTCCTCTGTGTCTTGATTGATCATACCTCCATTCCTTCTACGGTCTTAGTCTGAAAACTAGTCATCCTTGAATCTTTTCTTTCTGCCACACTCCATATCCAGTCTCATAGGAAATCTTGCAGGTCATATCTTCTCTATATACTGAGGATCTAGCCAGTTACTTCTCACTGCCTTCATTATCTCTATCTTAGTAGAAGCCCCCATCATCTCTCCACTGGATTCCCACAGAAACTTCCTCATTGGTCACTCTGTTTTATACCTTACATCTTTAGTCTATTCTTAACACAGAAAAGTGATCCTATCAGGAACAGAGATCACCATGGAGAGGTGTAGGCGAAAAGCATTCCAGGAAGAGGAGACAGCAAGGGTAAGAGAAGCTTGAAGTATTTGAGAAACAACAAGAAGACAGCATGGTTGGAGAAGAGTGATTGAGGAGGCTAGTGGTAGAAAATAAAGGAAAGAGATCTATAAGAATAAGAGTGCAAGGCCTTGAGCTAAGTTAGGACTCTGGACTTTATTCCAAGTATAATGAAAAATTTTTATAGGGCTTTGAGCAAGAGAGGCAGATGAACTGATGTATTTTTTTTTTTAAAAAAGATCACTCTGGTTTTCCTGTGGAGAAAATAGAAGCAAGAATGAGGTAGGGGACAATTTAGGAAGTAATCATTTTCCCCCAGGTAAGAGATGATAGTGGCTTACACCAGGGTGGAGGATCTGGGTAAGAAGGGACAGACTCAGAACAAATTAAATATGGAGCCTACAAGATGACTTAAAGGATTGGATATGAAACAAATGAGGAAAGAGAAATAAAGTATGGATATAAGTTTTGGTCTAACCAACTGGGTGAATGGAGATACCATTCACCGACATGGGGAAGCCTAGGGGAGAAGTGCATTTGAGGACCTGTTTAATTGAAGAAAATTTCTATGATTTTTTTTGTTTGTTTGTTTTTGTTTTTGTTTTTGTTTTTGTTTTTGGCAGTGATTGATTTTTTGTCAACTTAGCTGGGCCACAGTCAAACATTATTCTGGATGTTTCTGTGGCAGTGTTTTTAGATAAGCTTAACATTCAAATTAGTGGACTTTGAGTAAAGTAGATTGCCCTTTACAATGTGGATGGGCCTCAGCCAATCATTTGAAGGCTGGTATATAACAAAAGACTAAATCCTCCAAGCAAGAGGGAATTCTACAGCAGATGGCCTTGGAGCTAAAACTGCAACATTGGCTTCTTCTTGTGCCTCCAGCTTGTCATTCTACCCTGCAGATTTTGGATTTATCAGACATCATAAATGCATGGGCCAATTCCTTAAGATGAATGTCTTTCTCTGTATATACACATTGTATTAACTATGTTTCTCAGGAAAATCCTGACAAATACACCCATGAAGCATCCAAGTGAAGTGAGTAGGTGGTATATAGGAATCTGGAACTCAAGGAAGAGGACAGGATGGAGATAGAAATTTGAGACTCATCAGAAATTATGTGGGTATTTAAAAATATGGAGCTAGATGAGACATTTAAAATGGGAGCAAGACATGGAGAAGAGAAGGGAACCTAGGACTAAGCCATGAGGCTTGCTAAGATAACTGAGAGGAAGTGATAATCAATAGGAACACAGGGAGAGTTGTGGCATCCTTAGAGCTAAGCAATAAAAGCCAAGAAGGAGGTAAGCCAAAACACTGGAGGAATATGAAGAGAAAAAATTAACCATTAAAGTCTGCAAGATAGTCCTTGGCAGCCTTGACACAAACCCTCCTAGTGAAGTGATTTGGACTAAATAAATGGAAACAATGAGTATTGAGAAGGAAAGATAGTATAGAAAACTCTCGTAAAGAGTTTTGTTGAAAAATGGAGCTTGGAGGAAGATTTAGATTTAGAGTCAATAAGAATTTACTGTTTGTTTTTACTATGAAAATTAGTGCATTTCTGTACTGCTAGAAAGAGCATCAAATAATTGAAGGAGGAAAAAGCAGGTAATTGTAGGAACAGGAAAGAGAGTGTGCAATTAAATTCATAGTGGAGGTAGTGACCATCGCTAACAATAGGATGAAGGCAGAATTTATGACACCATAAATGGGTAGGTTAGTAGGTTTGCTGGTGGGAAGATGAGATTGTTTTCTTCTAATTTCCCAGTGAATGGAAAAGCAGAGTTATCAGCTGAAATGGAAAAAACTGGAGATTTGAAACCAAGTGGAAGTATAAAGTTGTCATCTTGGATTGAGAGTGAATTTTCTAGACTGGCTAAGCAATGCTGAAGGCCCACTTTAGAGTTTTAGTCATACATTTAAAATATGACCAGTCAGCTGGTTGTAGTCAGACACGGAGCAAGGGAATAACCGGGCAGATCATAGACCTGTGTTTTGCTAGTTTCTATAGAAAGAGAGCATGAAAATGGAACATGTTTGCAAAGAAGTAATTCCAGTGATTGACTATGGACTCTGAGCCTGGAAGGAGAGATATGAGAACTCCGAGAGGGTGATGGGCAGTGTGAATTACTGAGGTCAGTGGACTCCAAATGCATTGCATTGTAGAGGGTGATGGGGAATGTGAATTACTGAGGTCAGTGGACTCCAAATGCATTGCATTGTGCCAGAGTAGGGAGGCTGGATGGAGAAGGGAGAGTGATGTAGCCAGAATCTGTAATGTCTGGGCTGCTTTGTATGGGAAAAGAACACTTGCTACTAATTTTGATTATTTCAATTTTCAATTTAATAATTTATAAATCTGTTAAATTTTAAAAATTTAAACCCTACTAGTACAGCTAATTAATTATTAATAAAGCAAAATGTATTAGTTTTAAATAAATTCCTTTTCAACATTTAGATGTTGATTTCAAACTAACACAAATCTCCTAAATATTACAAAAAATAACTTGATTTAACATGTCAGTTTCTTACGTGCCTCTTCTACCTTAAGCATACACACAAGTTATTACAGTGATAGGATTTATTATTTCATTTATGGTGCTTCAAAGTAGCAAAATTATGGGTGTGCTTCTTTTCTTTCTTTGTACATTTTTCTCTGCCTTTCAAGGTGTCCTTAATCATGTCAGATTCAAAACAAAAAGGATAATGTTTCAGACCGCTGAGTTGTTTGTTTCTGAGCTACAGAACAATTGGTTCTTCGTTGGGCCAGAGGACTGTCAGGCAGTTAAGCATTCCGAAAGCAGCAGCACTGTGGTTAACAGGCCACAAGTTTACTACTGCACCTGTTAGCTTGGCTTGCCATATACCTCCATAGCTAGAAGCTGGAGAAAAACAATGAATCCACATGGATTCAGACAGCAAAAGCAAAGGGCATAGTGTCAGTTTCCGGTTTCCCTAGTACCACAAGATGGCACCAAATCAGAGTCCAGATGACACACAATGTGAGTAGTGGACTGCTCTGCTATAGAGCAGCCAACTCTAAAATGCAGCCAAGCAGTTTTATAGTCCTACACAGAAGCCTGCAGCTGTACCCTTAAAAAGAGGGTCAAGATCCTCCAACTGGAGCTAGGGAGATGGATGAGAAGCAGTCTAGTGACAGTGTCCCACATGATAAGGATAAAGCATTGTCTCCTGGTGGCTCTGCATCATACTTACATCCCCTAGCAGGGGATGTAAAATTGCAGGACATTCTGCCGAAATTGGTCAAACTGCAATCAAGCATTGCCTCTGTAGTTTTAATGAAGAGCATGCAAGGTCACCAAGGCATTATGGTAAGCCATTCTCCTATGAGGAGCTGGTTGTTACCTCACATCAAAGCCTTTTATAGTTACTACTTAAATGGAGAACTCTCAACCAGATCTGTTGATGTCTGATGATGCTTTTCTCTTTATACTCAGCAAGGATTTGTCAGATATGTCTCCTCAGTTCACTTTGTTGGGCACTCTTGCTATTTCATTATAAATACCAGGGTCATCCAAAGGATGAGGAGCTAATTTTGTGCAGTGAGATCTCCTTTCTGGACATTGGGCTAATCCATTATTTTGGGTGAACCCTAAAGAAAATCATTCTTCACAATTCTTTATGTGGTTTCTGGAATTTGTGGCAATTATACTTATCTGTTTACACCTTTGTTTCTTACACATATAGATATAAATGTGTATTGGCTGAACCATGTGAAATTGCCATTTTTGTAAGTCAAAATGACCATCAATTTCAGATTTAATAATGTATTTCATAGACAAGCATAAAAGTATTGAGAAAACAACATCCATATATACAAAAGTCCACATTTTTAAAAATTAAAATTTAAAAATGGCCATGTTCTAATCTTGCTGCCTTTCTTTATATTTGTAACTGTTTAAAAATATCATATTGACATCTCCCATTGTGAATTTTGTTATAGATTAATGGCTTATCACAGATTTAACTTTCTCCAAACACTTATATATTTTGTTATTAAATTGTGGTAACAGTCTTTGAGAGCAACTTTATGTAGCTCCTTTGCAGTTTAAGCACTTTAAAAAATATTCTTGATTTCTGGAAACAAAAATATAGTGTGGACCTATCTATTTGGATTTATTCCTAATCCAAGACATGAATCAGCCACTTGCCTGGTTTCTTTGGATAGAAAATGGCACTGGAGACTGTAACCTGGAAGCTAAAATGCATGTCAGAGTAAAATAAATAAATAAATAAATAAATAAATAAATAAATAAATAAATAAATAAAATAAAATGCATGTCAGATTGTTATAAATGAAAACCAGTAGGAGGCAAAATACTACTATTGTGAGTCATTACTTAAGTTTCTAAACCCTTGCTCCTATAAGCATTATGTATTGAACTGACTACTTGCTTAGTGACAGTGACGTGATTGATATCAAGATTTCTGATGTGGTACAGTGCACTGGGATAGCCCAGGAGAGGGTGTGAGCATGAGAGAGAGTGTCTGGGGTGATGGGAAGGACAAAATCCTTAAGAGGAAAGAGTTCTACGAACTGAGTACAGGGCATTGGACAGATAATATGTGAGGCATCAAGGATGATGACAGCATTAGTGGCAGAGAAAATGGTGAGCCAGGGGATAAAATCTTCAGTGATTGGAGTTTTGTAGAAGACTGTAACAAGATGGAATAGGGAGTGATATTAATTTGGGATTACTGAGGGAGGGGGCAAGGGAATGGAGCTGGGGGTTGCCTCCATAGCATCATTGCCAATACGGTGGTGAAAAATTATGTTTAATTGTACATATATTGATTTCTTTGATTAATAGTGAAGTTTAAAATATTAATTTGGATTTTTCATTCTTTCATGATTGTTGGTTTTATTACATGCTTGGTCCATTTTTCTATTATTGATTCTTAAGAGCATTTTTATATATTTAGGGTTGTTCAACTCTGTCTGCCATAGTTAAAATATTTTCCTGGATTCTGTGTGTGTGTGAGTGTGTGTGTGTGTGTGTGTGTGTGTGTGTGTTTAGGATTTGTTACAGGGATTCGACTTTACATAATTGTGGGAACTAGTTCAACTAGCTGTTATCTTTATGTCTGATGCCAGAGCATGAATATAAGGTGGGACAAAGCAAGAACAAACTGGAACCCACAAACAAAATCAGGAGCCCACATGGGCCAATCAAAAACCTGGGACAGTTCTTGTTGCATTGTAGTGTTAGATTTTAGGACCAGGTAAGAGAGGATCCTAGAGCTCAAATTTAAGGAAGTGCACATGCTCAGATTTGCACACTCATAGGGTGGTACTTGCAGGAATCTGAGAGTCTTTGGTGCCCTAGGAGCCTTGCTTTCCTCACCTAGTCCTATCCATTTCAGATCTTGTATGGTATCCTTCAGAAGCTAGGGATTTTGGTCATGGCCCAGGAGTCAGAGAAGTTGAAGGAAGATCTAGGAGGTGGGACAGTTGCAGGTCCAGCTGCTGCCTTATGCCAACAAAGTGAGTCACCAGATTAGTGATGAAGTGTGTGAGTTGTAAAATAGCTGCTGCTTCACCTTCACCACCCAAGACTCACCCAAGAAACTCTCCCTTGATGCACTCTGACAGGGTTTCCTGTCAGAAAATGAATTCCTGGAAAGGTAGTTTGGTCTACCCAAGTTGACACATCACAAGCCACTACAGAGGGCAAATGTTAATTTTACTTAAATTCATCTATTTACTCAATTAAAAGTCCAGGGAAATCTTTGGAACTTGATTAAATGTTTCTATAGTCCTCTGGAGACTGCATATGAAAAAGAACTGGAAATATTCCTTAAATGTAATGAAGGGTTCTTTCTTCACTAGATAGCAAAACATATCATAAAGCTGAAGTAATTAAAGCTAGTGGTGCTGCTATAGGAAGAGACATGCCAATTGAGCTGCAGGGAGACTGCAGAAAGATGGCCAGGTATATATGCCAATTTTGTGTATAACAAGAAGAGGGTTTTCAATAACTGAGTAAAAGAATATATATAATATATATATATTTTTAACTAAATAATATTAGCTGGGATGGTTGTTTAGCCATTTAATTTTAAAAATCTTGTTTCCTATTTCCCCTCATTTGGAAATCGATCCCTGATAGATCATAAAATTTAAATGTAAAAATAAAGTCATCACATTATTAGGACTGAGTATTTTTTAGACGATCTTTTTAAAAAAAAAGTTTTTAAATTTATTTATTCATGAGAGACAGAGAGAGGCAGAGACATAGGCAGAGGGAGAAGCAGGCTCCCTGGGGGAACCTAATGCGGGACTGGATCCCAGGACCCTGGTGAACATGCCCTGGGCCGAAGGCAGAGGCTCAACTGCTGAGCCACCCAGGCGCCCAGAGCTGAGTATTATTTTAAGCATGTCATGACATGAAAATCCGAAGTGTAGAATTGACTGCGTGCTATTTTGACTATATTGATGACAAATTTTATACAGTTAAAAAATACCATATACAAAGTTGAAAGGCAGATAATAATTTTAAAAAATATTTGAACTAAACAAGGCAGACAAAATTAACAATCCATAATGTATATTTTAAAAGTATGCTTTTTGAAAGCAATAATAGAAAAATAGATGACCAACAGCATAATAAACTGAGAATTGACAAAGGCATTAAAAATTGAAGTTAATATCTTAAGTACCACTATGAAGCCAAGAAATTAATATAAACAATAATTAAATATCATTTTTACCCATCAACTTAGCAAAGATGAAAAAGTTGATGGAACTTGGTGCTTGCAACAGTAAGGTTAGTGTTAGAAAAGTAAATGAATTTGATCACACATTGCTTTGAGAGTAACTAACAAAACTCTTCTGGAGGGTAATAATGTATCAAAATGTAAAGACAGCCCTTTTGTCCTCCTAGAAACTCCACATCTAATAATTTTCTTGAAGGTACAGTTGCACCAATCTGTGAGTACACACACTGAAAATTGCTTGTTGAAGTCTTATTTACCATAGCAAAAAATTGAAGATGGCTTAAATATCCACGAACCTAAATGTACATACATCCAACAGAATTCTATGCAACCATTAAAAATCTATTTAATAACATGAAAATATGCATACTGTGTTGTGAAATGAAAATATATTACACAATATGATCTTGTGTATATAAACTTGGAAATACAATTTTACATGTGCTTATATATGCATAGAGATGGGGGCTGCTTACAAACTAATTAAATGTAGTTATGTGAGCAAAAGGCTGTCGGTGATTCTTACTCAATTTTTTTTTTGTAATTTTCTTAGTATTTTTAGTAGACAGTGAATATTTGAAATTTTCGTAATAAGCAAAACAACACATTTTCATTTCAAATGAAAATGCAACTGCAGTGAGGGATTATGATTGTATTATCGTTGTTGTTGTTGCTGCTGTTATTTTACTCCCTTTGGCAAGTTTTCCAAGCTATAGATACCATTTAGGGATGAGTAACATCTCTATTGGATCATTTATGCCACTTCCTGGGTTAGTATATATTCAATCCCTATGGCTTTCAAAGAAAATACGACCTGTCATAAACACCAAATGTACAAAGGCAGGACAGATTCTCCAGTATCTGCCATGAAAGAGCATCAGAAATAGATTCTGATTTGCCTGTCACTATCGTGAAAAGTAAATGGAAAGATTACTTGTGTTTAACTTGGGACATCTGATAGCAATTGGGCACAATCCATTTCTCAGTTTAGTGTAGTTATCCCTCAGCCTGCTTTCAGACCTAATCCCTTTAAAAAAAAATCTTAACAGTTTCCAGAGTTTGGTCTTTTTCCAATTTTCAGGGCATAAGCCTTTGGGAAAACTTTAGATCTGATCTTCCCTAGTGCCTTTTCCTTTTCCAAAAAGAACAGAGTATTTCCTCACATGTGGGATTTTTGCGGTTATCATTTATCACTTTAGGCTTTCAACCACAAATTCATCCACTATTTTGTAAACTTCTTAGTCTTTGCTATAATGTATAGGAGCATTCTTAAAATAGTTTTCTAGGCTGGTACAACCTTTAAAGTAATAGAAAAAGCTCTTGAATTATTAAAAATGACCCAATGATCTATTCCAATGATGTAAATGAACACAAAGTATTAGATGTGAGACATAGTTCTTTGCACAGTGAGTCATGTTATAAAATATTGTGTTCGTGCCATATGAGACGTGAGCTGCATTCAGACCAAGGAGAAACAATCGGCATATCCTGACTGATTTTAATAAGGATTTAGATTCCCCTTCACCACCACCACTTACTTGTCTTCTGATAGTCTTGTCTACGAGCTAAAAAGATTAAATCTAGACCAAACCACTGCTAGTGCATACAATAACAAGCTGAAAGATCACCCATTAGGAATTGCTTCTCAGGAGCCCCTTAAGGGCTAATTTTATTGGATAACTCTGACCTGGATGAAGAAATTGAGATTTCATCACGTCTGTTCATGACACTAAATTAGCTGGGGCAAATAACACCTCCTAGAGTTTCCTTGATACATTTGAGAGTGGTTTATAGACCCCATTGCAAAACAGTTCACTTAGGGACTAAACTAAGTCAGACAGCTCTGGGATGGACAAAATCCACACAAATGCAGCCAAGTTCCAAGGGTCTTATTAATCACAGTGCACACGGGGCAAGAATGTAGCTTTTATGAAAAATACAAAATAATATTTTAATGTATCCAGAAAATCATTCATCCTTAATTCTTGGCACTGGTTTCTATTTTTACTTTCAGTGCAGGAATAAGAATGAATCTTGAAAGAGGATTCAAGTTGATTTAAAGGCAAGAAAAATAGATCCTTTGAGAAGAAACTAAGAATCTTACTTTATTTGGATTAAAGACAGAGAAGATAATATCTTAGGGAGATATTCACTGTGTCAAGAGAATTTGGCTAGACTCGAGGAAAAGCATTTAGCTAAATAAACACTAGAATAAGCCAAATGGGATGATTGAGGTATTTTTGTCCTTTGAGATCAATTAAATGTGGAGAAGTAGTCATTTGTTTTGAATAGCTTAGATTCCCCTAAACCAGAAGTCAGAGTGAATTGCAATCCCTTTCAAGTTCATTGCCTGCTCTGAGATTCTAGCAAATAATTTACTTCTTACTGTGTGTATGGCGGAAAAGGCAATAAAACTTGAAAACTTATTAAGCTATGTCTATTGATAGGATTCTTTTATGCAAACATGGAATTCGATAGATATCTATTGATTACTTACAATTTTTAAGGCTCTATGTTATTGGCTTTGGGAAATAAAAATAAATAAGAAAACATGCTTACTTCACTAGAAGAACTTAAAACGCTGTTAGGGCATATATACAAATAATAATACATCAAGGCAGTGTGTGTGTTTATCGCAAAACAATACCTAGTGGTGTTAGAGTATAATAAAAAACAATCACTTCTTAAATAATAATAATGCCATTAATAGCAAGTACTGCATAGCCCTTATCTATGTGCCAGTTGTTCTGAGATCTTTGCATAGAATAAGCTTCATAACAGCCCCACAACATATTATTGTTCCCCTTTAATAGATGAAGTAGAGGCACAGGAAGTATAAATAACCTGCCCAACCTCATTCAGCTCATAAGTGGAAGAACCAAAATTAAAACTTAGACAACAATTGGTTATCTGGCAATTGAAAAACTGGCAGGGATTTTGGTGAATAAACTTGGGAAGATAAGGAAGGAAAGAAGGCATTTCTGACCGAGCTCATCAAGAGAAGAGGGTGGTGTTAAGAGGAGTGTGTATCAGAAAATGACTGGTCCCAGTTGTCTGGGAATGGTGTTCATGTTGTGGAACAGCATCAGGTGAGACTAGAAAGAGAGGCTGGGCCAGATGGTGTTGGGCCTCAGATGCCAGAACAAGGAAGCTGGGTGCCAGTAGTCACTGAGAAGCATTGAGGGTTTTGAAACAAAGAAGTGCTATAATGAAAACAGGACTTTGGGAAGATGACCTTGTGGTGGAATCAGAGTGGGAAATTCAAAGGCTGGGTACTATTAAAATGATAGAGAATCGATTCATTCCAGATGCACATAAATATTTTTTTAATGAATTTGTAGTTGTTAAGCATTAAGAGGATGCAAGATGACAGAACGTTATATCAGGGATGACAAAAATAGGTTTCCTTTGGCATTCCAAATCTGATTAATTTATAGTGGATGCATGGAGGGTTGTGTTGTGAAGGATTCTGAGGCCACATCCAGGAATAGCAGGAAAGAGTGCAGTGTCAGAGTGGGGAGAGCCAGCATAAATGTCAGCTATTTGTCATTCATGCTCTTTGCCTTAATGCCGAGTGGTGTGATGGGCATGGAAGATTTATGGGGCATTTTACTCAAAGCTGTGATCAGGTCAAAGCTAAACCAAAGAAAACGTACGGCATAGAAAGATGACCGACCGAATATAGACTCAGAAGACCTGGATTTGGATTGACCTGACTGCTTCCTACCTGAGTATTTCAGGGCAGGGTACTTAACCTTCCTGAGCTGCGAGAGTTGTTTTGTGAATTATCTCAAATGAGAACTACACAAGTTCCCTGTGAACTGTAAAACACCAAGTAAAAGCTTTAGATAATAATATGACATATTGCTTTAAATCTGGCCATAAAATTTTAATTTGGGTGTTTCTGAGAAGTTAGCTTGCTAGTTAATAGCTTGTGAGGCTTCCACACCCACACTTCCTCAGCTTTAGAGATCTTTTTTGCAGAATTGGATATTATGGAGAAAAAAATTCTATCCTTTCCTGGTGGGGAGACCTTACATTCATAAACACAATGCTCTGGCTTAAATTAGATGGCAGTCTCCAACTAGAAAATTAACAGGTGACATTTCTCTAACGGAAACGCCCTTTCTTTCCTTCACGCCCTCTCTTAATTTCAAAGGACCCTTTGTTGGTCAAACATTCGAGACCATATTTATGTAACACCAATCCATTGGCAGGTCTCTCGATTTAAAAAAAAAAGAAATTAGTGGGAGAAAGGCACATTAGATTGATTTGCCAAATGAATGAACATTTAGGCTAGTGGCCCCAATTAGGCAAGGCCTGAGCTTATCAAATTATAAGCATTCCTAGTATAAACAAAGTTGTAGTTGCCTCGGTCAGTTCCTTAGCACTTGGGTGGTGATGAAAGGGTCATTTAATATCAGCACTGACTTAGGACAGCAGAGGGAATTAGCTGTTCCCCTGATGCCATATTTGGCTTACCTGATGAAATATAAAGACGTGGTCCATGTTCTAGAGGCAAATAAGATATTTAACCTGCCAAGCATGACTCATAGCTTCTGCATCTTTAATGCCTATTTGAGACGTGGAAAGTAATACTCTATTTTTAGAGACTAACAAATGGTAAATAATTGTGGTTTGTGCTATTTTCTAGAGGAAAATGCTTTGAAATATACCTTTTAATTCTAGTATATTTTATCTGACTGCATGTATCAGGTTTGATAGAAGTTAGCCAATGTGCAGAGGCGGAATAGAACAGGGGCAGTGAGATTCCAGCCACAGGCTTTTTGTCTCTAAGATCCCAACAGCTGAATGAGTCTGTGACCTTCTCCTCAACTTACTGAATTTATTCAACTTTAGTGTGGTGTAGGTGCAGCCTAAAGAGTATAGAAATGATACATTATTACTAAAACCTAGATTGGCAAAAATTTTTAAAAATCTCCTAGTATTGTGACAGGATATAGATACATTGATTCATAAAAAATTAGTTCATTTTATATTTTTTTCTCTATATCCTCTACTTAACGTGTGATATTCTTCAATTCTTAATGATCTTTCCTTTTGGGAAGTAGTGATCAACTCATCATGTTTAATCACTGACTATGTTCCATTTTATGTGAATTCCATTATATTATTTGAATCTTTATTGTGGGCTGTTCACATACCACTTTTTAAGTTGGTAACAGGCCTATTCTCACAGTTTTACAGCAATTCTGAGCCCATTTATGTTCTGATTGGTGGAGTCCTTCCACACACCAACCACAGTACTACATGTAATCCTTCTTGTTAATCTTTGTTCTTGTGATAGATCAAAACTAGTATTTTATTAAGTTTCATTTCTTTTATTACTAGTGAGAATGAGAGTATATTTTCCTGAGAATTCATTTCATTCTTGCCTATCTGCAGCCTTATTTCTTTTAATATTGGACTGCTGCTCATTTTTTCTGTAACAATTTTGTAAGCATATTTACCTTACTTTTAGAATGTAAACTCCATAAGGTTAGGGATTTATCTATTCCATCTCTAAATATTCGGTACAAAAAATGGTGTCCAGCTCATAATAGGCATTCAATATATGCTAATTAAATGTTACAAATAATTTTTTCTAGTTTTATGTTACATTTTAACATTATTAGTTAATACTTTTTGAATTTATGGAAATTTTAAGTCACTGTTTCTCAACATCTTCAAACAATTATCTGTTCGTTTAAAACATGAAAATCTCATGTCTACCTTTAAGATTACTTGAGAATTTCAACACATTTAAATAGCATAACTAATGCTTCTGAGCTCTGGTTTGTGGGGGAGGGGGGGTGTGATTCAGCAGATGTGGGCTGGATTCCAGGCTGCCACTTAGAGCCTAGTCAGATTCTTTAACCTCTTGAACCTGAGATTTCTTATCTGAATATGAGAATAGTAATAGTCCCTACCTCATAGAATCATTATGAGAATCCTTATAAAGTACTTAGCACTGTATTCAGAATATGCAAGCTGCTAATAATATTACCTCAGTACTACTACTAATAATAGCGATAATGACATCTCTAAATGTCATTCTTCATCTATAAAATGAGAATAATGATGTCTGCTTCTTGTGGTCATTGCCTGGCACATATTAAACACTTACTTTAATGACAGTTAAAAAGTAAAAATTATACGAAGTGAGAGTAATTTTAGAATTCACACACACGAAGATTCTGATATGCTTCTGGCCTTGGGAAAAGGAGGCCTTGCCTTTTGATCACTACCTCCTCTCCATTGAAAATGACGGGCGATGGCTTTAAAGTTTATATGATAAAACTCTGCCAATTTTTTTTCCATTGGAGGAATCTGCCTTTGAAGTTAAGTTTACAAGTCTTTATTTACACCAGAATTAAAAATACTCACCAATCCTTCATTGTAGTTTTGTAATCTTATGTCTTATAGTTAACTTTTAATTTAGCTGAAATACATATGTTTTAATTATGAGGTAGGGATTGTCTAAATGTTTCCAGTTGATTATCAAGATATCCCAAATGTCTCATTTTTGTCAATAGCACTTCAAATTTTCTTGAGTGATTTTTAAAAATCATTGTAGGTTTTTTTCCCCTTATATATTTTCTGGACTTATTATTATTAGTTTTGTTTTCTTTATATATTTTCTGGACTTATTAAGTACATTTTAGGTATTTATTTTTGTGTTGTTATTATTCATAATAACACATAATTTACCTATTATATTCTGACTATTATTGATATTTAAAATACTATCATTTTTTAATCTGTTGCCCCACCCATAATGTTTTTTGTAAATTATGTTTAATATCTTTTTTAAATTAATTATTTGGATTTTTCAGGTATATTTGCAAATTATAATCCTATTTACAACTTCCCGGCTAAAGTGTCATTGCTTTGAAGTTCCAGGACTTTGTTAGATAATAATAGTGATAATAAATATTCCCAATTCTCTCCTCACTGTCTTAACACTAAGCATTACATTGGTTATTGGTTGGAAATAGATTTCTAACCCTCCCCCATATTAAGGAAATGTGTTACATTCCAATTTTATTGAGAACTTTAATCAGAAATAAGTGTTAAATTTCATGTAACATCTGAAATTAGTGATATTTATTATCACTATTATTATCTAACAAAGTCTTTCAAGATCTGATTTTTCTTTTCTGGCCTGTTTGTAGAATAGTATGTATTTTCTATCTTGCTAACCAATGCTAATTAAACAATGCTCAGAATACTTTAATACCCCTCCTAGGGTGATGGAGTTTTATTCTTTTGTTATACTGCAGGATTCTTTGCTATTATTTTAGGATTTTTACACATATATTAAAATGTATATATATTTTGCCAGCTTTTTTGGGGTTATACATCTCATTCAAAAGTGAGATTGGTCTATATTCTGTCTATATTCTGTTTTTGTTAGGTTAGGATTCAAAATTGTAATAACTTATTAAAAATGAAATTTTCTTTTCCTCTCTGTTCTAGAAATGAATAAATAGTAGGAGAATAATTGCTCCTATGGCTTTTATTGAAGTTGGACAAGAAGTCCCCTCTCTGAGCTAATGTTTTCAAGTCTTTTGTTTTTCAAAACTATCATTTTGCTCTATTATTTGAACAAGTTATTTTTTTATGAACAAATTTTTATGATATATCTTTTTTTCTTGTAAAATTATCCTTTTTATTCAGGTTTGCAAATGTAGTTGGAAAACAGAATGTTAGTAGTATGTGTGGTTGTAACTGGTTTCATTTAGCAAGGTTACATAAGAGAAGTACATGAGGAAGATTCAGCAGGTTTGCAAGACAAAGGACTGACTAAAGGCAGTCCAGAAATTTAGGATTTAGAGGGATTGGAAATACCCACTGCCTAGAGGCCCCTGTTAAAGACTGAATATTTGTGCCCACCCTCTCTCCACCGCCCCTAGTTTGTACGTTGAAAGCTAATTCCCAGTGTGATAGTGTTTGGAAGTGGGGTCTCTGGCAGGTAATTAGGTTGTGAGAGTAGGGCCCTCATGGATGAGAATAGTGCCCGTATATAAAGAGACAGGAGAGAGCTTCCTTCCTGTCTCTGTTCACTGTCATGTGAGGAGACCACAGATGACAGCCAGCTGCAAACCAGGAAAGTGGGCTTTCACCTGAACCTGACCATGCTGGGCACCATGGTCTGAGATTTCCAACTCCCAGGACTGTAAGAAATAGATTTATGTTGTTGATACAGTACTTCATTATAGCAGCCTGAACTGACTAAGACAGCCCCAAAGGGAAGAAGTAAAATTTTAAAGCCTTTAAGTAACAAAAGCCCATTAATACTTTGCCTGTAGAAAATGTCATATTAAGTTTGTGGCCTTAAGGAGAGAAGTATGAGTGTAAGGAAGAAAGAAAGAAGGAAATTGAGCTTGAGAATTATGTCTAGCAACTTTGGAATTGTATTAGCTCTCTATTGCTGCATAACAAATTACCAAAAAATTTAGCAGCTTACAACATTACGTCACAGTTCTGTAGGTCAGAAGTCTGGGCATACAGCATGGTTGAACCCTCTGTTCATGTCTCATATGGTTGAACTTAAGGTACTGACTGGGGCTGTGGTCTCATCTGAGGTTCCAAGTCCACTTCTAAAATTGCTGGTTGTTGGCAAAGTTTAATTTCTTGAGATGGTGGAATTGAGGTCCCCATTTCCTTACTGAGTGTCAGCTGGGAGTTGCTTTTAGATCCTAGTGGATGCTATCAATCAGGTCAGAAGATCTCCCTCACATGCATCTCTGACTTCGGAAATGGCCCACTTCCTTTTAGAGGCTCACCTGATTAGGCCAGGTAACCTAATCATGGAAATAATACAGCCCATCATATTCATAGGTCTGCCCAAACTCAAGGTGGCATTTATATATTACATAAGGCAGTACATGGTGGGATTGAAATTTTGTGGACTATCTTAGACCACAGACGCTGCTGAGAATAAACAGGTTAGAAGAGGGATTTTTATTGTTAAAGAACCCAGAAAATGGCAACAAAATAAAAGAAGATAAAATAAAAGAAGATAAAAACCCTTTTGAGCACCCTCATTTTCATAAGCAATCTATGGTGATGTCTATGCCCAGGACCACACTGCTGAAGATGCAAGAGCCTCAGTCAACCTAGGTCATTAAATGTCTGCCTGGAGCAGATGTCCTGCCTTCCCCTGCTGCCACTCTGGCTGCCCTCCAGACTTTATGTAAGTGAGAAATGATTGTGTTGAGCCATTGAGATGCTTTTTCTATCTACCCTAGATGCTAACACCACTTTAACCAGTACGATACCCTGAAAGGCAATGAAACAACTAAATGAAAGGGGTTTGGGGGTTCCCAGATGACCCAGTGGAGTCAAATTATTTATCTACCCTGACTACCTTTCCTCTAAATGTCTGTGTTGTTTGAGCCTCTGAATTTTTAGGTCTCTCTTACAGTAGCTTAGTCTATACCTCAACTTATAACTATATTTGCCTCTCAACAACGTCTATACCTTTGTATTTGTACCATTCATGCAGGAAATCTTAGGTATTACCTTTAATTTCTTATCTATGTCTTGAACTATTACTTGTATTTTTATTGTTAATTAACTTTATGAGTGTTTAGAGATTTTCTCTCCAAAATTTTAAGCTCCTTAAAGGACTGGGACTATGTCTTATAAATTTTTATGTCACATGATCCGTAATATTATTCTTTAAAAAATAGAAGAGTTCAGTATGTATTTGTAATTTTTGGCTACCCTCAATCTCCTGTATTCTTTTTCATTGCTTGTAATTCAAGTTTCTGTCTCCAAAGATATAATATTTTCATTTCTTAAATTAACAAAATAAAATAACACATTATTAGTCCAAGTTTTAAAAACCTTATTCTTAGTGCTTTTGGCCTCTTTATGTTATGATAATGATATTCCTGCCTCAGATGGTGAATGTATTCTAAGTTTATCCAGCCACAATAGCAATATTTTGTGAGTAAAGACAAGGAATATTAAAGAAATCCCTAGCAGAACCTACCTAATTACTTTGAAAATATCTCTTCTTAGTGACTTAACAGGACTGTTTTCCATGGAAGAGAATGGACCCTGGCCCAGAACACTTAGGGAGGACAAACTGAGCCCAGAACACTTAGGGAGGACAAATTGAGCCATCCAAATAAAGAACATATTATTATTTTTTCTCTGAAATGGGATGAAAACCAGCTTACGTTTACTCTACAAAGTCTTTGGTCATGTGAAATCAAATATTCAGGTGAAGATTTTAAAAATCTGTTTTATTTCACTCTTAGGCTTCGTGTTCTAACTTTGGGAGGGAGTTCTCAAAGGGCCGCTGCTTGGTATCATATAAGTAGATTGAACTGAAGGACAGAAGACATGAGTTTGAAAACTAACCAAGATCATTGAGTGGCCCAGAGAAGGTGGAGTCCAATGGACTACTCACTCACTCAGGGCGCTGAGAGCTCCCATGGTTCTGAATTTGAAGCCAGTTAACAAAGACTATGCACGATCAATAAAATATTGCATATATATATATATATATATATATATACACACACACACACACATATGTATATATACATACAGACGCATATATTTAAAATATGTAAAAATAACTTTATATATAAAAGTAACTTCTAGGGGTGCTTGGGTGGCTGCATTGGGCTCAGGTCATGAGCTCAGGGTCCTGGGATTGAGTCCTGTGTTGGCCTCCCTGCTCAGCGGGGAGTCTGCTTCTCCCTCTCCTTCTGCCCCCTCCCCTCCCACTCCTGCTCACTCTCTCTCTCTCTCTCAAATAAATAAACGAAATCTTAAAAAAAAAGTAACTTCAGGCAAATATCCTAAATTTATAAAAGCTATAATTTACTGAGTTTGTTGGATATAAACTACCTGTGTGCCTATCTTCTAAATAGAAGAAAAAAATTAAACCATATGTTTAACTTCTTATGTAACTTTTTCTTTCAGTGAGGAATGCCAGTAGATAGTTTGTTTCTATTTTCTGAGAAAAAAAATTATTTAGTTGTAAAATTTGATTGATAAGGCTGAATCATGTGGAAAAACAAAAATATTTTTGAATAACTATGGCTGATTTAATTAGTTGCTGCCTTCTAGTGAGTAGTAGCTTTAACTGGAGGAAAAAACTAGTTTTTTTTTTATTAGATTACTTAAGTTAATTTATTGAGTTAATTTATTAACTACATAAGGTTAATTCATTTTCTCTAATAAGCACTAAAGGACTTCAGTATTTAATCTTTTCTTAAGTATGGATTTATTATACTCTTTTGATTTTCTTTTTTCTGTTTTACCATCTCTCCTAAATAGCTTGTCTTTTATCTAAGTGTTATTTCAAACGATAGTGCCACCTAGTGTTTATATAATTTTTCTGGCCCATCTTCTCTAAGAAATAAAGTGATAAAGTCATTGTTTCACGGGTGAATATTTTAAAGTAGAAAAGCAGTGAGTTTTTAAAAATTTTTCATACCAATGGACTCTGAGTGAAGCAAACTTATATCTTAAATTAAACTAAACTTCTAATTTTACCTAAAGAAAGCAACCAGTTATTTTTAGTAGACTTCACATGGGTCATGGCTAAGATGTTTAGTATTCTACAGACTTCACTGAAATGTTTGGAATTCACAGAGCTTCACACAATGTCAAGGCCAAAGTAGCTGCTTAACAGATACTTAAAATCATAGACTGCTAGAACTGGGATGTCCTAACCGAGTGATCAGGGACACAGGGCAATGGTGAATAACAGGAACACTGTAAACATGCTGTTATTTGTTTTCTTTTCACAAGTTTCCTCATTGGTTCACATGATTTCAAACTCCAGAACTATATTCAACTATTTCAAAAGTTAAGGAGGAATTTAAATAAAGCATATACCTAATGGTAAGGGGGTGTTTAAGAGAATAATTGATCCTAATGTTAACTCCTTACAGATGTCATCTCTTTAGAAAGACATGTTGGAATATTTGTTGCTGCTTTTTTTAGAAAAAGAAATTATCACTTAGAATTGATGACAACTTTCAGCTCAATGTTAAATGTTATCTAAAGGAATAGGATTATTTTGGGAACTTCTGACTATAGTTTTGGTAACTTCTCACTTTTTCCTGAGGTTGACTTGTTGATATTGTTTTGGTGAGAGTGCCTTTGTAACAAGTGACAGAAAACCTAGATAGGCTGTTGCCCATACAGTAAAAACCTATACAGTTGGTTTGATTATTGCTCTGGTTCTGTTTCTCATAAGTTCTCTTAGCTCTGTTCTTTTAGCTCCTCAATCATTGATTGTGTCTTTCATTCTGGGACTAGGTCAAGAGAATGGGATTAATCTGAATAGTTTAAGTCACTCAGAGGCTGTCCTTGAAGTTGAGCTGGGGTCAAAAAAACTCATACCTGAAAGATTCAATGGCTCTGTTAGGAAGAGGGATGTGTACACTGCACTCCCTTCTGAGTCTCTGACAATGCTACTGAACTGTAGATAGCTGTTAGTTCAGTCATGACTCCTTCTAATTGCTATCCCAACACAAGGTGTTGTACGTGTTCAATTAATGTATATTCATTTATTTATTTTTAAAGGTTTTATTAATTTATTTGAAAGAGAGAGAGTGCAGGGGAGAGAATCTGAAGCAGACTTCACTGTGAGCACAGAGCCCAGTGCGGGGCTCGATCCCACGATGGTAAGATCATGACCTGAGCTGAAACCGAGAGTCAGACACAACCGACTGAACCACCCAGGTGCCCCTAATTCATGTATATTTAAAATAAGTTGATGAGAGGCTAAAGAATGTATTCAATAATGGCTTGTTTCTATGATTTTAAATAAAGTATAAATATGTTGGCTTAAACGTGTCTTTCTAAATCAATGGATTCAGAAAGTGGTCATGTTTAAAACTGAGCATTTTTTGGTTATTTTTTGCTATTGATTGTGATAATAGCTACCATATGTCATTATTACCCTACACAACCAAACAGAAAGTTAGAAGGATGATTCATGGAAGAAGCAGTACCCTCAAATATGGAGATTAAAGTACAGGAAGTGGAAGACAGCATAAAATATTCATATCATTACTTTTCAAAACTTGTTTCAGATGTTGTCACAAGATGTCATCACAAGAAATCAAAACAGTAAATCTGGATATATTCATTGAAAATGTGGGACTAAAAACATGTTGTTGATGTCATTTAGCTAAGTCAGTGTCAACAAGACGGGAAGCCAGGACTTTCCAGGTTTTTGCATTAAGGCTTTGCCTTATTATCAAGTCACAGTGAATAAAACCAGCCACATCTTTCATTCAAGTCCAGTGATGTGGCCGCATAGCAGGAACTTCATGTTAAGAAAGACACCAGATCTATGGTGTCACACAGGCCATGCCCTCAGAGATAAGACATTCTCTTCATCAACTGTCATTATAACCGTCAGTCAAAACTTTTCCCACTAAAGTGTCTCCTGAATGCTGACTACTTCAAATAGGAGGGAAGTGCACTCCTGGGTAAAGTCCATAGTTTCATTACCTCCAGAGGGGAGGTAGCCCTCTGTGTAGGTGGGGCCCCTGAAGTGGTTTCTAAATTCGTTCTTCAGAGACCCAGGGTTTTGCATAGCCTCTGGAATTGGCAGGAAGAGGAGGTTACTAGTGGAAATGTGTCCATTCCTTACCACTTTTCTCTGCTTCAGAAATCGGCTTTCTAAGGTGCCTGGGTGGGTGAGTCATTTAAGTGTCTTGCCTTTGGCTCAGGTCATAATACCAGGGTCCTAGGATGGAACCCCACATTGGGTTCCCAGCTCAGTAAGGAGCCAGCTTGCTTCTCCCTCTCCCTCTGCCTGCCTCTCTGCCTACTTGTATTTTCTCTCTCTCTCTCTCTCTCTCTCTCAAATAAATAAATAACAACTTTTATTTAGGAAAAAAAAAAGCCCATGGCTAACATGTTTGGAGAGCCCTTGCCATTCAGGATAGGTGAGTGTCCCTGCTTGGAGGGCACAGCCACAGACACTGGGATGAGAAATTGAAGGTTTTAGTGGCATATGGAGGCCATGGTCTGCATCCTGGCAAAACACCTGACTGAAAGAGCAATTTCAGTTGTCACCGAGACAGGTTATTTACCACGCAGATATTTAAGCTGTGTATCACTCTAAATTCTCAAATAAACACATGGACTATTATGTGATTTCTAAAATGCAAAGCCTTACAGTGTTATGGATTATTACAGATCTGCCAGTGATTTCTGTGGGGCATGACGACGTCTCAAAAGGCCTCAGCATATGGGTAAGCGACTCTCTGTGGTGTTGTGACTTAGGAAATTAAAATTCCCCTTTAAAAAAAAAAGGCTTTTCTAGTGACTTGTGACTAGACATTCGTTTGTTAGAAATTCACTCTTCTAGATCAGAGCATTTGTCTTCTATTAAAGTATAAATAATTCCATGTAGAAGATAAGATGTTTCACAAAATATATAGTTTTTTGTTTTCAAAAATATAATTAAAAAATATCTGGACTTGCATTTATTTTAGTGTATGATACCCTCTTTCTCTTCAATAGCAGAAAACTGGATCTTGCCAAATTGAGATAACTCAGTCACTTCTGGTTTTAAACTCAGTCTTTTTGGAAACTCACTACTCAACATTCAAGATTCTTTCCCCCCATTCTTCCCTTCTCTTTGGAAGACTCTGGGTTTATGGAGGCTTATCTCAGGCAATGCTGGTGCATTTGAAGGGTCCATGTCTTATCTGTGGTGGTCTTCTGCCCTCCAAGGCCTTCACTGAAGTGTAACTCACCTCACCAGGCCGTGGGGATTGACTTTTGCCTTCACTTTGTCTTCCATGGATGCTTGTAGTCCTACCTTGGCTTTCAGTTGTATAATCCATATTCTCTGTGTCCTTCCTGACCCAGTCACAAGGGTTCTTTAGTCCGTCATCCCCTTAGATACTTCTCTGCCTTCTTGGGGACCAGAAACCCCTGCCTGGTCCCCCCACCCCAACCTAAGGTGAGTAGAACTCTGGGTGGCTCCCCTAAGGCCCATGGCTTAAAAGGGGTGGTATTTGGACATGATATGAGTACATAAACTATTTAAATTACTTGTTACTAGTTTTAGTGAGATCAGTACAGGAATTGAGAGTAAACATTCAGACACTTAGTTAGAAATTTGGTTTTAATAATTAAAACTTGGGGCTTGCGGGGACATCTGGGTGGCTCAGCGGTTGAGTGTCTGCCTTTGGCCCAGGGCATGATCCCGGGGTCTGAGATCGAGTCCCACATCAGGCTCCTTTGCATGGAGCCTACTTCTCCCTCAGCCTATGTCTCTGCCTCTCTCTTTCTCACTGTGTCTCTCATGAATAAAAAACAAAAACAAAAACAACAAACTTGGGGCTTGTATTTTTATGTCTTTGGATTTTCTATAACATATACCTAGTAATTCATCTTTATTATTTTATTTTTATTAAAAAAGTAACTGATCCTTCACAGTGGGTTTGAGAAGTCTTGGCCTGGATGATTGCTTTTCCTGTTCAGGTGCCATGTTGGACCTGGCATAAGACTTCTCCGTGAGATCTGGAAAGCTATATCCGCCCACTCCACTGAGAGGAAAGCCACAGGCAAATCAAGAAAAAGCACAAAGAAGAACCTCAGTTAAGATCTTAAAATATTGTCTACCTCACCATCTGGATATCCCTTGACAAAAAATACAGGGGAGTGGAAAGAGCTACATAAATGTAAAAAAAAAAAAAAAAAAAAAATCATTTTACCTCTAGGGAGCCTGATTTTCCTCAACAATAAAAAGAGAATAATAAATCCCATTTCACTGATTGTTGTAAGGCTTAGATGAGAAAACATACATAAAATTCTTAACTCAGGGCCTGGCACAGAAATGTTAACTTCCCTATAAAGTTGGCAGAGTTCCTAAAACATATTTCATTTCAGCAGTTAAGTTCTCTACCCCCGTAAAAAACATAAATGTCCATTCTTACTAATCTTTACGTTATTGAGAACATTTGAAGTTGAAAAACCACTATATAGGGCTGTAACTGTGAGAATCACAATATTTACTAGAATTGTAAGAATTAAAAAAAAAGAGAGAACGAATGCACAGTGATCAAGAAAAGTGCCTTGTATGGAGGAGGAGTTAAATTTATGATAATGCCCTCCCATACATACACACGCGGGCACACACATACCCACTCACCCACGTATGTGAACACATATACACACACTCACACACACCTAGTAGCAGACTCGGATACAAGATTCAAAAGCTGCTTTCTGTCAGCAAAACAAAAAATCAGTAGACCTCAGCATCTCCTGTGGATGGTATTTTGTTGATACATTTGGCATATACGTTTATTAAGTAGAAACAAGGCAAAAAAATGATAGCTGCTTCCTGATGAGTTTGTTCTACAGCTTCTAGAGAGTGATCCCATAATTGCAACTGTGTTTTCCCTATCTTGCCACAGTGTGATTTTTGTAAAGTAATTACACTAGCAAAGGATGGTTTAGTCCTTGGAAGTGAAATATTTCTCTTAAATACTGCTGTTTTAATTAAATGTAACCCTAGGAGAACAGTGTTTAGTTGCACAAATGAAATGGGCCGAGCCTTAGGGCACTCTGAATCCAATAGAGGAAATTGAGCAGCACAGTCAGTTGGGCACAAGCTATGAGAAGAGTGAAACAATTTATCAGGCAGACTGGAAGTTAATTATTCAGTCAAAATATAATACGTCATAACATGCCAAAGGCATCAAGCCACGTGGGGCAAATACGTAAATGTGACGACTATTGATTACCACCAAATTAATGCCTGGGTTATTGAATCAGTTTTGTATTTGTTTTTAGCACTTTAAAATCAGTTAAAAGCCAGTGCAATAAAAGATGGTTGGAACTAATACAGAGACCAGAGCCATAATCAAATTTCAAAGTAAGAAATTAAATTTGGGTCATAAAGCCCCAGAAAGTGTGGTTTCAGAATCACCAGTTAGGCTAGGTTTTATGGGAAAAGTTTCTCAACAGCATAAATAAGATCCACACACAAAATAACAAAGAGAATAATCATCTTCTCTTTATACATCTCTTGGCCTTCAAATCCACCCACAGTCCTGGACAAAACATACTTTCACATAATTCGGGGAATAAAGTGGTATTAGGAAATGAAAATGATGGAGAGATGAGAGAGCACTGCATTATCAGGAACCTGCTCTAAAATGTACCCAGGGATTGTTTTAATTTGTTTTATACTAAGATATGTAGACACAGAAAGGACTATGGTGAAGGAGAGAATTTTTCTGCTCACAGATCTTCAGAAGCTGGAAGCTAGGCATGCTATGCAGGTCCACATGGGAAGGAAGCACAGATTGGTCAGGAGGTAGAGTGAAGGCACAGGAAAGTGTGGGTAAAAGCTTTTATTATAGTTTCTGTGGGAAAGAATGGGCAAGGCAAGGTAAGCGGATATAAGATTGGCTAGTTTGAATAATTCCAGCAGGCTCTCAGGGGTGTATGGATTGTACTAAGCTCTTTTATACCTAGTCCTGAGGCTTGGTATGTGAGAATTCTGTAAAGGAGGTGGTTGGAGATTGGAGAGTATGGACTTGGGGCTGGCTGGTTTGCATATGAAAGGGGGGCTTGCTGGGCAAGTCCTTTAAAGTCTCTAGGAATTGTCCCTGAGAGGTGGTCTCCCCTAGGCAGGTGAGGCCCCAGAGCATCAAAAAATAGAGAAAATATGAAAATATGGGCAATACAGGACCTTCCATTCTCTGTGTTCTGGAATATGAAGAATATTAAAGTATTGAAAGCGCTGGGGCTGGCCTCACTCTGCATATGTTACTCAACTGTGCTAACGGTTGTCTTTATTTTTAGGCTTTGTTAACCATTCAGAGATGCTATCTGAGCTTTGCTGATCCTTACCATGCATTCTTCTTAACTACAGATTATTTGCTGCTCTGCTGCTAATCATGTTTTCTTCTATAGCAAGAAGGCTTAAAAAGTTAAATAATGAGAAAATGACTCTTTAGACACCAGTGATTCTGCTGAAGTTCTCTTGAAAACTCTTCACTTATGGAGAAATGCCTAGGAAGGCTGTCCACCGAGGATGTCAGTGAAGGTATTAAGAGATCAAGCATTTTTGAAGAAAGATGAACATCCCATTGTGACACAAACAGAATACATTTTAGAAATTAAGGTCTTTATACTTCAAAGAGCAGAAGAAGCAATATCTTTAGACTGAGATGGTGGGAATGGTTTTCAGATCACTGTTTTATACTTCACACACAGGATAAATTATAAGTCAAACTGTAGCCAAATTTACAATATCAGAGGTGTATTTTACTTTCATTTATTTAATGTGATCACTATAATGCCTGTGGTTACATTTGTGCTAAATTTTCAGTTATTAAATTTGATTTTCAGTAGATTAAATTTAGCTGTAAAATGTTCTTTGTGCCAAGGCATAAAAGGAAAGTCCTCAGGCAATAGCATTTTTTCAATCATTGTTTTTTTGAAATGCATTCAGTTTGTAATAAACACAAACACACATGGTAAAATATGACAACTATTTTTTCATTGTTAGCATTTTCATCTGTGAGCTTGAAATTTAGCCAGCAATTGTTTTTGTCCAGAGGTCAAGAAGTGAAAACATCATAAAAATGTTTTCTCACAGAAAATAGCACTGCATTGATCACATATGAACGGCTCTGGAAAAATAACAAAGAACCAGTCCTCTGTCTCCAAGGAAACAAATGCTGGTGCTTCCCTCAACTAGTGGCTATTCCCTGTCTCACCACTGTGTGGTGCTGCTTACTATTAAATGGTGTGTGTGTGTGTGTGTGTGTGTGTGTGCGTGTGTGTGTGTGTATCTTTATTCGCTTTTTAAAATTTATGATGCCTGAAGTTGAAAGATAGTATACATCCTGATTTGGAAATATCATGTGCTCGGATTCTACTCACTGTATATGAGCTTTCTGAGTTTGTGGAGATTCAGCTTTGCCAGATGATAACTAGATATCCTGAGCCTGAAATTACATGTATTTCCTGTTCAACAAATGACTGGCTGCGGAACTCAAACTAACCATATTGCCAATTAATCTGATTTTTCACACAGGCATAGATTTGGTGTAGAAACATTGCAAATAAAAACTTTTCAAATTATGGAAGCATTTAACTCTCTTTCCAATGGAGATTCTCATGTTTCACCAGTTTAGTGAAAGGATAATTAAACAAACAAATAAGGCTTTTGGATATGGATGATCATGTAGACTTGCTGGTTAGTTTGGTTAAAAAGAAAAAAAGAACTTCCACAAACCTATTGACTTAGGCAAAAGGGGAAAATTTTAAAGACTACAGGACGAAGAGCTTAAGGAACTCAAAGGAAGAGACTATAACTTCCAAGATGGGAGGTGGGAAATGCCAGCATTCAGGAAGCAATGGCACTACTATCTCTATACCTCTAAAGTCACGTAGTCCTTTTCTATCTCTGAACTTCAAACTGAGAAAATGCTTTCTGTCCTTCCCCTTTGTATTTAAACACAGTAAAATCCCACGAAGTAAAAAGTTGGAGAGTTCCTATAATACTTCTCTTTACATAAAGTGATGCTGCATTTTGAATAGACTATCTGGTTTTATATATATTGATCTTATTCTAGCATAAGGGGTTGAACTCTATTATCAAGAATATCCTAATATTACGCTTGTCTTTTTCTTCATTCTAGCTTGATGTCTGAATACTTTCTGTTGAACTTTACTGAATTTACTAGCATTTTTTAGAGTCTCATGATGACCATGTAATAGAAAGGCAAGCTTGCTGCTCTTCTGGTTACTTTAGCTCTTGGACTAGGAATGGACACGTTATCCAAGGCCTAGCAATTCACTGACTGGCCAGATTCTCTCTCACAAGGAATGAGCCATGGAGTCATGTTCACTACAGTAATTTGGGGGCTGAAGGTTGAGTTGAAAGGTCAAGTAGAAGCAGAGCCAGATCCAGTGACATGGCAAGGTGAAACCTACAAGCAAGCTGAACACTATGGGGAAACTCAAAATGAGTAAATTATTAAATTTATTGAATAAATTCTTTTCCATTGACAAATAATTTGGAAGGGAATTCATGCCTATCTTTGGCATGGAAGGAGGTCTAATAATTGACTTAGGTTATTTATATATCTAAGACTAAGGATTTGGTAAAAAAAAATAAGACTAAGTATTTGGTGACAGAGGAAGTATTAAAAAAAAAAAAAAACAAATACACAAAATGTCTCTCTCCTGGTACAACTATAGGAAGGTTGAAAAACTTAAAAGGCCTAGTAAGATTTAAGCGAATTTCTAAGGGAAATGCACCGTGAGTAAGATGGGATTAAACACTTGCCAGCTCACAGGTGTTGAATCTGGCTTTGCTTTCTTCATCATATCCCCCCACTCCAGCCATGGCCCCTTTGGCCCAGAAATGGGGGTGAAGGAGCCACGTTCTGATTATTGGGATGACAGAAGAGGTACAATGACTATAGTTGCTGGTTTCTTATGGACATTGTCTTTTCCCTTGGACACTGATGGGAGAAAGAAGGGAAAACATGTACAATGTTCTTAAAATATAAGCCCATTGACCATAGCAGGGCTATGGCATCTATGTTAGATATTTTCACTTCTACCGGGTAAGAAATACCATCCATTTCTAGAAAGAAGTCTAAAAGAGAAATTGATGATTCTAATTCTCTTCTATCACTAACAAACTTTCTGAACCCAGACAGGTCCCCTCATTTCCCTGGGCCTCAGTTTTCTTTTGTATAAAAAAAGATCAAGTCCCTTCCTACTCTCTCTATTGTCTATGTTTCTTGTTATTCATATGGAACCCTCTTAAAGTGGCTGTACCCATCCCAAACCAGATGACAATCTTTGTTTCCCAACCCAGATTGGGGTGGATAATTTTGGAAGAGCAGATCTGCCAGTTTAAGATTCACAGGCACCAATAAATTAAACAAATAAGATATGCTTTTGGCAAGCAGTTGTTTTGAAAGAGGGAAAGAGCATCCAGGCAAATACTTGCTATTCAATGGAATTAAGTCACTTCAACCCTCCTTCCCCACCACCAACACACACACATAATTCCAACCAAATTGTTGTGCATCTGAAACCCATATGGAGGGGTGGGAGAGGGCAAAGAGTAGGTCATGGGGCCAGGTTGCCTAATCCAAAGCCCAGCTCTGCTATTTGCGAGTATGTGATGTTGGGCAAATTACTTAACTTGTCTGAGCCACATTTTCCCCATCTGTGAAATGGGTATAATAATGGCATTTTCTTCAAAGGGTGGTTGTGAGGATGAACAAAAAGCACTCAGTTATAGTGTCTGGCACATACTAAGTGCTCAAAAACATTGTTTATATTTATTATCTAAATGCACTGGTAAGGAAGGGGTTAAGAGTTCATGGACTTTGATAAGATCTGGGAATGCTATAAAATGAAGAAAATGAATTAGAGACGGACTCTCTTTGGCTTCCAGGAGGCATCTTTTTTCCATGCTGGCATGTCCCCAAACTTTGTCTTTTCCACCAAATCATCATCTGAGTGCTGAGTAGCCTCTCCTCTTCAGTATGGTCCAAGAAATGAGGTTGGAGGAATCTTTATAGACAACCCCAAATGGCTACCTACGTAAGTGGGCTGGTTGGGTTTTATTGATTACCTAGTTGAGCTTCTCGTTTTCTAGATGATTGCCCACCCATATTGGAGAAAAGGATAGGAAGAGAGCTAAAGCAGCCACTGTCCATTGCAGGGCCGTCAGAGCATGAGGGAGGCTGTCTCAGAAAACCTGAGTCCAGACAGGGAGAGTAAACAGAAGCCAGCACTGTATAATCAGGGTAGAAGAAAGAGGTAGAAGAACAAAGGTTTTTTTTTTTTAAGATTTTATTTATTTATTCATGAGACACGCACACACACAGAGAGGCAGAGACATAGGCAGAGGGAGAAGCAGGCTTCATGCAGGGAGCCCAATGTGGGACTCAGTCCGGGCTCACACCCTGAGCCAAAGGCAGATGCTCAACTGCTAAGCCACCCAGGCATCCCCAGAAGAACAAAGTTATAAGAATTATCCACAAATACCTCCAACAATAATCACGCAGTTTGGGAACTGAGAAATATTTGTGGAGCTAGGGTCTGCTCTGTCCTTGGCATTCATAGCATCACAGACGGACAATGTCTTGGAGACCCAGCCTGTTATACGACTCACAAGGGTCTCATGAAAAAGATGGGAAGGATGTATGGGGGGGGGGGGGGGCGGGGGGAAGGTGTGGCTGCCAACTGCTGGCTTACTTACAAGCACTGTAGTTTGTTTAGTGTTTTATTCAGTGTCTAATAAGCTGCTTATCATTTTGTCCACATCACTTTGGACTTATTCAAAGACAATATCCTTTTGTTAAAAATCCTGATGTAAGCAATCTAATTGGTTTTTGTAAAAATAGCTAGATGTGGAGGGGCTCTAATGATCAGCAGCTGGTTGCTCTGCTGGTGCCCAGAGAGAAGGCCTGCCCCTAATTGAATTTACCTGCATGGTTTGGTTATCAGAAAAGAAGTACAGGAGAAGAGTGGTTGTGGAATAAAGATGTGAAATAAGGACAGGTACGTATGCATAAGAGACAGTCAAATATAAAAGCTTGTGCCATCTGTCATGTTTATAAAGCAATGGTATTATAGATAGGGCCGGACAAAGTGTTAGGGTGCACTTAGCATAGATCCTCATTTTTTAGAAGATAGAGGAAACTGAGGCCCAGAGTGGTTCGATGCCTGCACAAGGTCACCGAGTCTAGTTGGCAGCCTGTGTCCTGTTCAGGGGCTCTTTCTGCCTTAGCCCGCTGCCTCTCATGATCATGGCCATCGCTAACCTGTGTCTTTGGTGGAGAAGGGAGTTGTTTCTCTCTTTGTTTTTATCATGTAGGCCAGAAGACTTCTTTTTGGTAAAACATAGTAGTGACAGTTACTGTTGGCCATTTTCTAAAATCCATTTCTTTTAGAATGAGGATTTCAAAGATAGCTTCCAGTTAGAAGAGTTCTTCATGACGATGTGTGAGACAGACCCCACCCCTTTGAACATCCCAAGAATCATTCCTTACGGAAGACTCAGGCCATGGCTAAAGAAGCTGGAAGAAGGTGATGATGGCATTTTGTTAGAAAGGAGAATGTGTTGATGAATGAGTCAGTGCAAACATGTGAGAGGATGCACCCTCAAAACCCAGCAAAGGGAAAGTGGGCTTGCTTGTCTAAAAATGGTTAAAAATGGTCACCACGTTAAGTGTAGGAATAAGCCGAGTTACTTATGCTTGTCTGAGAGAAGAGGTGGTTTATCCAACTACCTTTCAGGAAAGGAGTGTGTCAGTGCTCTGTGACTCTTCCAGTTTGTTCAGGTTTCTAAAATAGGATTACCAAGGAGTCTGACAGCAATGGGAATAATGAAGTGCCCAGAATAAGCAGCAAGGTGGCTTATGTCATGTTGTATGCAGCATCATGAATAAGAGGTGATTTATCCCTTTCATCAGGCCAAGCTCTTCACAGGCAAGGAATCTTATTCAAACTATGGCCACATCCTAGACCATAAATAAAATCCCAAGCAACAAAAGCACCCTTGACCAAATATAATTTAAAATTAGACTGCATTCATCGGATTTTAAAGGTAGGAAAATGTTTCAGAAACATTTTATCCATAGTCCATAAATAATATCATGATCTTCACAAATTTGATATTTAACATTTCAGTTCGTGAAACTGTTGTCAAACCCTCCCAGGGGTTTGGGGGAATGTGAAAAGTACTACAAGCCACTTGAAGCCAAGGAATATTGAGAAAATGTGGAAGGGTTGATGATTCTCCAGGTTCTACAGAAAATGTAGGAAAGGAGTCACTGTGTGATGGGAAAAAATATGTGTATATATATATATACACAAATATATATATATATTTGCTTTTATATATATGAAAGGAAAACAACATGAACAATCTGCATTTAAATGTTGCCTTAATTTGAAAGCCCATCAGAATCCTTTTATTTATTTTTCTCCCAGTGGAAAATCTGCAAAACCTTCCCTTTTATACATAGGGAGGTGAGTAAAAAGCATTCAATGGATCATTCTGGGGTACAAAAAGCCTCATAAATTTGACTTTTTGTTGTGCCATCACAACATTTCTAAGGAGTCTTATTTACTATTTAGTTTAGTTACGGAAAAACTAAAATACGTTGTATACCTCCATCTACCAAGTGAAGCTTTTAATGAGGTCATTAAAATGACTTCCTAATTCCACCATGCTTAATTTTTTAAATAAAATGAAGGGAAAGGCTCTAATGGCAACCTCTGCCCTCTGTTGTAAATTGACCTCGCACATGCCTGTCTGCTATGTGAACCGTGAAAAATTTTTTGGAACTCTTTCAACCCTCTCTCTTTACTCGTTGTGGTAGTTAACATCTACAATGAGTGATCCATCTGTAAAAGGCGCACTGCAACGCTGCTCATTAATTAGAGCACATGTTACAAATTCGTAGGTAGACTGAGGCTGTGATGATCCATATGAGCAAGTCGAGGACATTGGGTTTCTGTAGCTCCCTTTGTTCTTCATGTGACGATAATAAGGGACATACTGCCATTACCAATAAAACAATGTTCTAGGGATCTCTTCCTAACTAGCATCAGTTCTAAAGCCGGAGGCTGTTAGCTGTTACCAATATTATAAAACTACAAAAAAAGTTTACTAGTTTCTTTCTGAGCTTTTTCTTTTCTTTTCTTTGGGGGCGGGGGTTGCTTTGTAAGCTTTTAAAGGAGTGAAAGAATGAACCCGTTGTTCAACTGCCTGTTCTTTCACTCAGTCTTCCTCTTTTAGACCTAAATACTATACTACAGACTTGGTTTCTTTAAGATCAAATTCTTTTGATGTTCTATAGATTTGGTAGTTTCACTGACGCAGTTTCTTCATTCACTGTAACTTAGAAAAACAACAACAACCCCAAACTGAGCCGATCCTTTTAGAACTTCCCTGTGGTAGATGCCAGAAGTCACTTCTCCAAGGACAATGTGAGCTAAGGTGAATAGTCACTGTAAATAAGAATCTTGAAATGGAAATAGAATAAGTGAACGATTATAACAGGATGATCGTTACTGTGCGGTTGCTCACAGGGTGGTTTCTGGTGTTGGGCTCCAGCTGTTTGAATTTTGATTTGCCACTTACTATTGTATCACTCTGGGGAAGTTGTGTTGTCTGGTTGAGTGTCAGAATAAAATGGAATTATAACAGTGACTTCTTCGTAGTACCAGGAGGACTAAATTATGTGGTGGATCCAAAGCTCCTAACACAATACCTGGTTACAGTTACCATTATTATGTTATTATAATCTAAGTGTAGTGACATGGATTCATAGGATTAAGTGAGCTGCTCATCTTGAAATTCTCATAATTCTATCCGTATCCATAGTTACATTGTAAGTCACATTTTATTTCTGTTTTCAGATGAAGAAAAGATATAGAATGAATAACACGTAATTGATTTTCTCACCGAGTTAAATAATAAGATGTTTTAAAAAGTGCTTCTAATATTGGGACACGATAACAGTTTGAAATGTGAGTCATACTGTCCGTTATGTCGTGTGACTTAATCTGCCAAGAAGTTCACTGGTTACATGTTCCCCTTCCTTTATTTTTAGCTTTGCAGAACAAGTTGAACATTGTGCTTTTTAAATTTCATTTGAGGGGGAAAATGTCTATACTTTTTGCAAAGATTTGCCCTCTTTATGTTATATGATAAAATCTATTCAGTTCAGATACAGACTTTGTGGCCAAACCATTTCTCTGCACTGGAAGAATAAATGTTGAATCAGACATTTATTTTGATGATAATAGCTAAGCTAATTGACAGGTGCTAAAAGCTAAGAATGGCTAAGTTAGAAGAACTTGGTTCAGGAAGATAAAACCAAGGATGGCAAAGAAATCCCTACCAGAATGAAATAGGGGCTTGTTCCAGTTGCTCGTGTAGTCCTTTTACCATTACTTCTACATTCTGTGCATAGAGAAATGAAAATGGTGAATTCTGGGAGCTGTTGCTCTGTGCAGAGGATGGTGACAGGCACCCATAGGCTGGTCACTCCTCAGTGCCCAATGCTCTCTGAGTGAGTAATGAGGATTGTGGTAGCTCCCAATCAGCCTCCAGCAAGTAAATTTCTTTTCTCCTTTCTCTCTCATTCTTCTGTATCCTTATTCAATAAATACATATTCTCCAAATGTGAGAGATCATCTCCTGTCCTCAAAAAGCTTATTATTGAGTAGCTCTGCCCTGCAATCGTCCCCGGGGAGTCTTCCACATGACTGTCAATGTCCAATTAAGATGATTCCGGGCCCCTCAAATTAAAATGCATTTTATGGGTCTAATAAGAACCTCCTGGGAAGCACTTTTGTAGCATAACAACTGGAGAAAGAGAAAGCTTATTTATGATTACATTTTCTAAGGGGAAACTTAAAATGGGCCATTTAATTTTCCCATATATAAAAGAGTGTTTTGTATGGAAGTGGACTCAGCAACCCAAGAGGGTGTTTGTAGGTGCCAACAGAGTTCCAGGTTGCTTGGCAAGGTACACAAAGGCCAAAAAAACCCACATATGGCCATCATTCCGGAAATGCTCAGTTGAGAGCAGCCCAGAATAATAAACTTTCAATGAGGGGTGAAATATGTGAGGGCACCACTGAGTTTTAATTTTTTTTACACAAAAACAAAATAAACAAAAACCAAGCCGTAAATGTATTATTTCCCCTCAGAAGGGGAACACCAATAATGGGGTTTAGGCTTGTGGTGCCAAGTTCTCTCAAGTTAAAACTAGACTGATGCAAAGCAGATGAAATTTCATCTGTGGCTTGCAAATGAAAGCTTTTTAATGGGGAAATGGAACCACTTCTGCCCCAGAATTGTGCTGGAGCCTCAGGTTCAATAGAAGTTCAAGTCTTCTTTTCCTCAGCATGCTGGAAGCAGGCATCTTGATAAACATATTCTAAAGGATTCATGTGGAACGTACTGAAGGTTTAGTGAAAATGGCTTCTGAAAATCAAGAAATACAAAAGGATCCTCCAAACGAACAGTCTACTGTTAAGGTATGTTTATTAAAAAAAAAAATCAATCTAACATACATAGAACTACATCTCAAGTGAGGACTAGTTGATAAAGGATACTTTTGGTAACACACTTCATTGTCTTTTCACTTGGAGATGGTAATGAATTTGACAGCCATCCTGCCCCTTATAAATTTAGGAATGGGATCCCACCTATCCCTAACTCCTCTGTTTTCTGAGCAGGGCATTTTTAGGGCACCATTATTGTCACAAAAGCGTTAATGCTGGAAGAATTGACAGCGTTTGGGAGAGTTGGAGAAGTGAGGATTTTGTAGTTCTTTTTCTGTGATTAAATCTGTACCTTAATCATACAGATTTATTTGCTCGTTTTATGTTATTTGTTTGTTTTCTGTTGTTTTCAACCTCAACGAAATAGGATCCAATCTTTTTTTTTCCCCTCCAATCATTTTATACCGCTCAAGGGAGGTGGAGCTGGGGACAGAAGAGGAAGTTGTATAAGGTTCCTGTGAATCCAAGCAGTACCAGCAAGGAAAGTGTGAAAGACTGCTTCAGATGGGTGCCTGTGACACCTGATGCTAAAACTTATGGCTGAAGAGTGTAAGGTGCCACCATTCATCAGGATTGTTGTCCCTGGCTTCTGCGATATCCCAAACTGGAGGACCACAAGTTAGTTCAGTTTCTTTCCAGAATAAAATGATACCACCACTCATCTACCCTTGCTTTGTAAAGGTAAATCTCCAAAAGGACAGGAAGGATCCTCAAGGTGGCAGCACCTTCATAGCTTTCAAATCCTCCCCTTCTGAAGTTTTTAATTAGAAGAGCCGGTAACTACAAAAAAAAACAAAAACAAAAACAAAAAACGAAAAAACAAACAAAAAAACAATGGATCTGGGAATAAACACCCACAAGGCTCTACCAATCTGGAACTATGCAAGAAGTATCCAATTATTAATGATCTCTTCTAGTCTCAGACTAAATATTGCTTGTTTTGACTTTCGTATGAGGAAAGATTGCAAGTTTACATACTTAAAAATAAAACAGAGAATTGCAAGAATGAGGCTGTGGCCTGTGACGTCTGTGGGGATATAATACCGTGTATCTGACCATTTGTCATTACAGGCCAGCATTCCCCATCTTTCACACCAGCAATACTGTTCGGTTGTGACCATTGCTCTGATTTCCATGTCCCTGCGCTTAAGGAAAAAGCTATTATGGGAGCTTTGAGCCAAGGTAATAACAATAAAGAAATGATTTAAGACCAGGAGCAGGAAAAAAGAGGGAGGGACAGCTATACAGAAGGCTGGTGCAGGGTGAGTAGAACTGCCCTGGCAGAAATGGCTTATTGTGTTTATGTTCCATGAGAAGTCCTCTTTCTTTGGGGACTTTGCAAATGATCCAATGGAAAAAAAATATTTATTCATTGAAAGTATAGTCAACTTAATCAACAATCTTTTCGGTAAAAGAAAAATGTCGGAAAGGTTAGCATATCCCACAGACCCTAATATGGCTTGATCCTTCTTCATTCATGGGCCTAGGTCTCTACAACATCAAAAATGAGTTGACAAAAAGGGAAATATGGAGAACCTAGCTGCCCCTTCTATGTATCCCTAAACTAACCAGTTGGATTTTTTAAAACTGGATTTACTGAATTAAATGAACTGACCTTAAGTGATCATAATTTCAATTTTGTGTGGTCTCAGCTAAGCCAGTGTGAGGCTGTTTGTGACACTACTGGCTCTTTGAGTCTCATTTGCCCAGGCTCAGAATCTGAGATTTACTTATTAGCCACCAACTGAAACACCATGCACTGAATAACCTTTGTTTAACTCTGTCAGGCCCTGTGCTAGGGCATGATCTTCAGCATTTTATTTTTTTCAATCCTGTCCTCAATCAATCCAGTTTTGGTTTTTCTTTCTAGCCCATGGATTCCACCACCATAGACTCTACTCATGTAATGGATGTATTACTGCAAAAACTCTGCTTTAAATGTTCATGTTTGCTGATGCTTAATCTTTGAGTCTGTTCTATGTGCCACTGCCACCCACTTGCATGATTCATTTTTACTATCATGACTCCACTGTTTATGAGATGGACTGAAGAGTCCCTTTTTATGGAATCAAAACTTCCTTTTTTTTTTAAGTTTCATTTTTATTTATTTGAGAGAGAGAAAAGAAGAGCGTGAGTGGGGAGATAGGCAGAAGGAGAGGGAGAGGGACAAGCAGACTCCCCACTGAGCACAAAGCCCAATGAGGGGGTTGATCTCAGGACCCTGAGATCCTGACCTGAGCTGAAGTCAGATGCTTAACTGACTGAGCCACCGAGGTGAGGCTGGAATGGAAACTTTTTTTTATCATCTGACCCTTCCTCATGAAAATAACCTTATTTCCTGAGGTTCTTCACTGTGTTCATACCTGCCATGCACTTTTGCCTTCTACCGTTTTGCTTAGAATGGCTTCTCTACCTTCTTGCCAAGTTCCAGGCCTCCTCTAACATTCCTTGTCTCTTCATTGCAGTCTCTTCCATGGCATTTATTATGTCTACTCCATATTCTGTTCTTTCTTTCTTTCTTTCTTTCTTTCTTTCTTTCTTTCTTTCTTTCTTTCATCTCTTTCTTTCTTTCTTTTCTTTCTTTCTTCTCTCTTTCTTTCTCTTTCTTTCTCTTTCTTTCTTTCTTTCTTTCTTTCTTTCTTTCTTTCTTTCTTTCTTTCTTTCTTTCTTCTTTCTTTCTTTTTCTTTCTTTTCTTTCTTTTAACATTTGCTGTTTTCCCAAAAAGTTTATATTCTTCTGAAAGGCATATTCTGGATCTTTGACTCATTTTGTCATACTGTGCTCAGCATATAGTAGGTGGTGCAGAAATGCTTATTGCAAAGTGCTTAGCAAATTGAATGTTTTCCCTAAGCAGTGGTCAACCAATACATGCCTACTATGCTCATTGGTCCCCAAAGGAGCAGCTTTCAGAAGTAGTAGATGTCACTCTACTCATAAAAGGAAAGATCCAATTTAAGAATGTTCCTAATATAGAAAATGTTGAATCTTTCATGACGTAAAAGCCGCCTTTAGAGGATTATGTGATTGTTAATATAACAGTAAAAGCTTATTCTTACTTTTCATTTGAAACAGGAAGTTCAGGTAACTGCAACATCTGCATTCTTATGACATGTTAGTTCTGGGCAGCCTGATCTCTTATTCTAGCTTAATAATTTTATTTTCTCTAATAACACAACCTCTATGATGGTGAATTATGATATTTAGAAATGTTTTGATGATTACCCTGTATAAAGTGAGTAATTCTGACCACTGAGGATCTTTTTCTGCACTAAAGTAAGGGGTCGTGAGACAGTTGCCCCTTGCCACCATCCCAGTTGACTTTGAAGAGCATAGTGAAACAGCAAACAAGCATTTCTTCGTGGCACTTGTTAAATGTGTATCTTGCTCATACCTGAGCATCTCCTGGAACTCAGGAGAGAGGAGAGACAGAGGATGATTTGGAGACTATTTCCAGCTTCAGATATAGCAGTTACTTTAAAGACACATTTATTTCTGAAGCAGTCTCCTGAAGAAAGCATAGATAATGCAATTATATGTCTTAGGAAAAATATAGGATATTTAGGAACCACATTTTCAAGAGTGTTCTATTACCACTTGTGCTTATTTATATGTTCCATACTTGGTATAACTACCTTTAACTATAAACTGCCTTCAAATTTACAAAGATTACCTTCCTCAGGTAAGGATTTAACATATACTGTTGTATGTTAACATCGTGGTATTGCATAAGGATTTATAAAATGGTCCAGGGGCACCTGAGTGACTCAGTTGGTTAGGCATCTACCTGCAACTCAGGTGGTGATCTAGGGGTCCTGGGATCAAGCCCCACATTGGACTCTCTGCTCAGCGGAAAGTGTGCTTCTCCCTCTCCCTCTGTGCTCTTTCTTCCTCTGTGTTCTCTCTCTCTCCCAAATAAATGAAATCTTAAAAAAAAAAAAAAAAAAAAAAAAGGTCCACCCACAGTGAAAGGCAAGAAAACTTCTGAGCTGGAAAAGCTGGGACCCTGGGGAGAAGGAATTGTTCATGGCTTCCATCACCGGCTATTAGTGCCATCAATCACTACCCTAATTCAGTTTTTCTGCCACCTTGACCACATGGTCTGTTTTGCCTAACTAGTGTTATTCCATGTCTTTGCATTAGCAACTTGGAAAAACTTTGCAACCTGCATCTTCTAGCTTTTGTGAAAACTATTCACTGTTTGGTGAGCTTTAACAAGTCATACACAAGACACCTGTGCATGACTTCAAAGGCTGCACCAGATAGTAAGGACTCTCCTTCTACTCCTGAACTCTTCATTGTGGGGCAGGGGGAAGAGCTGGCTTACTTATCTCTCTGAGTGCTGCCCATGCCTACTTAGAGCAATAGAAGTAGATATTTGGCACAGTGAAGTAAAAGAACCAGATAATAATAATGCCCTAGCATTATTCTGAGAAGGTAGTCATATTATAAGAGATGGGGGGGGATGTTTACCTTGTAAATATTACTGCAAAGTACCTGAAGAATTTAAGGCCCTCCCACCTGCACTCAGTCAGTCACCCCAGCTGCATGAGAAAGAGGTGGGAAATCCAGATGATACGACATAGCTGAAATCCAGTACTTGGAGGTATAGGGGTGAAAAAGTAGCCTGGATTATCAGGGGCAGTGAATAAGAGAGAGGGAGACAGAAAAGGAGAAAAATCCTTGACACTGAGCTAAGATAAGATGGCTTCAGTATGAGTGATGGATAATTTAAGAGGAAAAATAAAAAGTTGTCTTGTTCCACCCTCTGGCTAGATGTAACCTCAATGAATAGTATTATTTTCTTTCTGATAGTGTATTCTCCATTCCTTCCAAACATTGAGGTATCAGAAAGATACACACAAGAAGAGAAATAAAATTCCTAGAGTGGCAGTTTATTAGAAGGCATAATCTATGAATGAAATGTGTACATTTTCACCATAGGTGCACCTCAGTGGATATTTTACTCACATTGTTACCTCCTCCTTCCTTTTCTGATGTCATCACTCAGAACCCTCTCCTCTCCAAGGTCCCTTTTAGGAACTCTATCTTGCACACGTCCGTAATACCTGTAGATATAAGCCGAGCTGTCTAAGGGAAGTGGTGTGGAGAAGAGTCTATCCATTCTTTCCTGATTGCCTTTGCTTTGCTATTTCTCTAAATCTTCAAAGCCTAGACATTTTGAAAAGTCTTTTAGAGATGAGAAGTCACACATTCTTTCTTATTAAAAAGTTTAAGAAAATATATATTTAAAATACTCTTATCTGCTCTATAGGCTGTTTGGGGATGGGGCAAATTAAGAACCGTAAAAAATACCATGAAAACTAATAGATGAATGGAATGCAGACTGCAGGCTTTTGCAGGAGAAGCTCCTGGTTCTGAAGTCTTTCCTGGCTCTCTCTCGGACTGGGGGCCTGAGTTGGTTTCTGATGTCTGTCTAAATTAACCCTTTGATATTGAAAGTCAAGACCCATTTGTATGAGTCAAGAAAGAAGTTGTTCTCCTGAAATCTTGGTAGTTTGTAGCTATGCAGGCACAGCCCAGAGTTTCAATGAGGTGAGAACATTGATGTCCCTGCTGCTTGCCTAACGTGTCTTTACACGCTCTTGAAAACCGGGCAGAAAACATGTTGGTTCTCAGGATCAAGTAACCGAATTAAGGTTGCTATGACACCCTACCATCCAACTTTGGATGCCATTTTCTATCATCGTTTTAAGTGTAGAAAAAGCCAAGAGGAGACGAAGTTGTGTGCCAAGGAGAACATTCTGGCTTAACTTGTGATACATACAGAATTACCAAGGATTACATTCAACTCTGTTCTGTAAATCCCATGTAGATTTTTAAATGTTAAATATTAATATTAATATTTATGATGTAAATATAATATATAGTAATATATAATATAAATATTTAATATTTAAAATCTCATTAAGTTTTTAAAATATTCTGCCCCAAAATTTGCCCTCGAAACCAATTTTGGGTAATATTTCCTTCTGAGAGTACATCTTTGAAGATAGAGTAGTGGGCTGGTACCTACTTAACCTCTGTGTGACTATTGCAAACTATTTAACCTCAGTTTTATCATTCACAATGTGAAGATATTAATAAATTCTATCTTATAAGGTCGGTGTGAGGATTAAATAAATCAATCTATATAAATCCAATAAGAACGTGTTGCAGGACATATAAACACTCAAAAATATTAATTGTCAGCAACAATGTTGCTGACATTGTTGGGTTTTCTGTTATTTCTCTCATCCTAAAGATCAATACAAAATTTATTTAAAAACACATTTTGGGTAGTAATTTATGATCTGTAGATTGTGAATCAACTATAAATTACTGTGGATTCATTTTATAATTTTTCCCAAGGCAATAAAGCTTCTCCTGTAATAAATCTAGATATTATAAAAATGTTGGTAAGTTTCCAAATTGGAGGAATTGTCCATATAATTCATAAGAATTTCAGAGAAAAAAAACTACATTTAAACTATTAATTTATTTAAAGGAAATCTGAGACAATTGGGGCAGACAATCTGAAGCATCATGATTTTTGGAACTGGGTGATGGGCACTAAGGAGGGCACTTGATGGGATGAGCGCTGGGTGTGATACTATATGTTGGCAAATTGAATTTAAATAAAATATTTTTTAAAAAGACAACTAGATCCAACATAAAAAACCCACAAACAACACAGAGAGGTGACAAAATATCCTCATTAACTCCAAAATACAAGAATATGGGAAGAGGTTACCAATAGCTACAAGACCTACCAGTTATCAGCTTCCATGTGAAGGAAGGCATAGGAAAGCACCAGACATTGGTCAGATCTGAGAACCGGAGAGTCCCCACATAACCCACAGACATTCGTGAGAAGTGCAGCATGCCAATTTGAGAAACCAGGAGAGATTTTGCCCGATCTAATAGCAGCACAGTCTGGTGATAAGGACTGGAGGGAGGGAGCAGGCCAGTCCTTAGAACTCTCAAAATTCTATTTATGATTCTATTTATGACAGAGCCCTACATTGAGGAGAAAAAAATAGATGTGAATAAAAGTTAAGGACAGAGACAATAGAGATGAAGAGAAGGTCCAGATAAAAACGAGGGAGGAAAATAGAGCTCCAAAATCTCAAAAAGAGCTGCCAAATTTTTTTAACAATGCACAAGAACATACAAAGAAACCCTGAAATCTATCTTGAAGTTTGCTTCTCTGTAAAAGTTCATAAAAATTAAATTCACATGAAAATAGGAGGCAGTAAATTATTAAAGGTAAATGTTTACATACACATTTAAAAATAAAAAATTATGCTATTTCAAAAAATCTTTTAGAAATTGAGAGCATATTACAAGAGCTGAAAGAACAATAGGAATCTGAACGAAAAAAAATTAAAATGAAGCGACAGAACTCAAGAAATAATTAGAAGTAAAAGATAAATTTTTAAAAGATTTTATTTATTTACTCATGAGAGACACAGAGAAAGAGAGGCAGAGACACAGGCAGAGGGAGAAGCAGGCTCCATGCAGGGAGACTGACGTGGGACTGTGGGACTTGATCCCGGGTCTCCAGGATCGAGCCCTGGGCTGAAGGTGGCGCTAAACCGCCGAGCCACCCAGGCTGCCCTAAAAGATAATTTTAAAAGCAAACACTAAACTAGAAAGAGCACCAGAGCAGTTAACATAAAGGATGAAACCGTAAGAGAAAGAGAAAGGAAAAGATTTTTAAAATAAGAAGAAATAAACAGATTTTACCTATATTACCTAAAAATCTAATGCTATACATATACTATACCTAAAAATGAAGTGCATTACAATAACACAAAGAAGAGAAGAAGATAAGTGGAGTTAAGGTTTACTAAGGTCCTAGCACTCTTTGGAATGTGGCAAGAACATTCAATTATATTGGACCCTAATAAGTTAAACATGCCTATTATAATCTCTAGAGAAATCACTAACAACCAGTAAATGCATGTATAAGTCTCAGGAGAAAAATAAACATCTGATTAATTCAAAAGAAAGAAAAAAGAAGGCAATGGAAAAGTGATATAAAATAAGGGAACAAAAAGGAAAATGAATAGCAAAGTGATAGATGGAAACCCACATACTAATTATAAATGGTCTAAATATCCTAATTAATAGAATATTGAATTTTTTAAAAAGCGAAGCCCAACTATAAATTACTTATAAGAGGCACACCTTAAATATAAAGAAATGTAGACATGAGAAAGAAGTATTATTAGAGATTAAGAGATATTTCTTGAAGATAAAAAGTCATCCATTAGGAAGATGTAACAACTCTAAATTTGTAAGCATCTAATAGCATAACTTCTAAATGTGTAAGGCAAAAATTGATGTTATTACAAGAAGAGATAACAAAATCCACTATCATGGTAAGAGATTTTAATACATCTCCCTCAATACTAATAAAACAGGCCAAAAAAATAAAATATATCATTCCTAACAGCATGATTAATAAAAGGCACTTAATTCACACATAGAGAACACTATACAAAGCAGCAAAATACTCAAGGAACTTTGACAATAATTGAATATCTGCTGGGCCATAAAACAAGTCTTACCAGGTTTAAAAGTTTTGAGTTTAGAATATAGTCTCTCATCATAGACTTTATTAACCAGGCATTAAACTGGAAATAAAGATGAAAAAGATGACTAGAAAATTCACCAAATGTTCTAAAATTAAGCAATATGCTTCTCAAAAACAACCCATGGATCAAAAAAATAACATCAGAATTTAGGAATAATTTCAAATGAAATAATTAAAATATAATATATTCAAACTTGAGTAATGCAGCTAAAGCTATGTACAGGTGAAAATGTGGGGCTTAAAGGTATGTATTAGAAATAAAGAAAGGCTGAGAAATAATAATTTAAGTAACTATCTCAAGAAGTTAAGAAAAAAGACCAGAAAGGTAAACCCAAGGAGAGAAGAAATAATAGGCAAAATGAGTGGACCTAAAAGGACACAATAGTAAGATATAAATATAAACCCTTACATATCAATAATTACATTAAATCTAAATGGTCTAAATATTCTAATTAAAAGTTTTTCAAAACAATAAGAAATAAATCAAGGGCCACCTCAGTGGCTCAGTAGTTGAGCATCTGCCTTTGGCTCAGGTCGTGATCCCGGGGTTCTAGGATCGAGTTCTCCATCAGGCTCCCCACAGGGAGCCTATGTCTCTGCCTCTCTCTGTGTCTCTCATGAATAAATGAATAAAATCTTTAAAAAAGTTTTTAAAAAGAAATAAGATAAGAATGAAACTCCTGAAATAGGAAACAAATGTATTATTAATGAAAACAACAAAGCCAAAAGTTGATTCTTTGAAAAAACTAATAAAATTATTTGGCATATAATAAAACTGATTAAGAAAAAAAAGACAAAGAGCAATTTACCAATATCAAAAATGAGAGAGGGCACTACAGATCCTATATAAAGTATATATAGATACAGATATGAAAAATTATATGTCAGTACATTAAAACAATTAGATGAAAAAGACAAAATCCCCCACTGAAATTACCAATACTGACTAAAAATTAGAAAATATGAATAGCTGTTATTAAATAAATTGACTGTACAATTAGAAGTCTTTACACACAAAAAAATTTATTTCAGATAGCTTCAACAATTAATTCTTACAAACAGTTAAAAAGGAAAAAATACCAATTTTATACAAACTCATCTAGAGAAAGAATAAACTCATTTCCTTATCCCCTACTTGTATCCTTTATAGTAAAATTGAAAAAGCATATTAAAATAAAGAAAAATTATGGACTTCATGAGAGATTTATGAACAATCTCAACAAAATATTAGCAATTTGAATCCCTACTATAGATAGATAATATTTCAAAACTAAGTTTGATTTATTCTAGGAATACCAATTTGTATTAATATTTAAGAAAACAATCTTTGAAAAAAATAACCAACCTTTGTAATTCACCATTTTAACAAAATAAAAAGGAAAAATTATAATTTCAACAGATGGAGCGAAAGCATTTGATAAAACCCAACCATTTATGCTCAAAAGGCAAAACAACATAAACCAAAATGCAAAAATGTACCACACTAAGAATGGTAGAGAACCTTTTTAATTTGATAAAAGATTATCTGCAATAATCTATAGCAAACAAGATATATAATGCTGAAATATTGAAAATTTTCCTCTGGAGATGGGGAGCAAAAGATATCTGCAATCACTACTTTAACATTGAACTAGAGGTCCTTAGCAGTGCAATGGAACAAGAAAAAAAAACAACTAAAGGTATAAAGATAAGAAAGGAAGAAATGAATTATTATTTGCAGATAGCATGTGCGTCTATGGAGAAAGTTCAAAATTATCTACAATTAAATAGACAAACCTGGTAAATGAATTTAGAAAGGTGGCTGCATTTAAGCTTATACCAAAATCAACTGTATTCCTAAATATCAGCCATGAATAATTAGAATATAAAATTAGCATAAAAGAGCTAAAATAAGTCAGCGACGGATTTCAGTGTCCTATACTATAAATAAAGTGTGCCTTGCCACATGTTCACTCAGCTCCTCAGCTGTCATATTCCAATATCCCTACACATCCTCCCAGAGACATTCTCAGACCTATGGTGGCTGAGGCTTTGAGCTTCTTTCATTTATTCCATCCGACAATCACTGTCAAAACACATCTGCCCATTCTATTAGTCCTATCCATAATCTCTATCTTATTTCCAAGTCAGTACCATTTTTTTCTTCATGGAACGTATTAATACTTTCATTTTTTGGTTTTTCTTGCATCACTGCTACAATGTATTTTCAGTTGAAAGTATGAACATAGTGAGACATTGATCACTAAGGCTTCATGAAGTTCAACTGGCTTGTCAGGAATGTGGATTAGAGCTGGGTCCTATTTCAAGGTGAGTCTGAAGCCTGAAGAGATGTTGCCTATTGGGATGCTGTCAAATCTGGGTTGCATGTGTTCTATGTCAGTAACTAAATGATGTCTTTCCTTTGCAAGATCTCCATACCATTAAAAATAAGGAAAGAAAACTTCCGGGTAAAAATGGCAAGTAGAACTCATACACTACCTTCTTGATCTTGAGAAAAAAATGGACTGGATTTTGGCAAAAGGAATATTTTAAAACTGTATAAACCATGAAGCCTAAGATAATGGAGGAGGTGAAACAATAAATATTAGAAAATAGAAAGCAGATGGAAGACTTAGCCGAATCTTGAGAGAGCCACAGCATAAACCAGCAGTAGGAGAAGAGGCCGGTCAGCCTGAAGTACACCACACACTCCTCTCAGAGGCTCAGCATGAGAGGTTTCTCTGCTGCTCATATCTGAAGGTTGGTTGAAGTTCAGCTGAAGAAGTATTTAGGTCCCCAGATTGATCTTCTATAGGTATATAGCCTGGATTTCATCCTCTTCCCACATAAGCAGGAGGAGACTGGAGGTCTAATCTAAAGAGAGGGTAGAGCAGCAGGTTAGGATACTATATCCATGACTGATCACTTATATACCTAGCTCTTTTCCACACTCAGCTCCCACAGGCTCAGCCCAGCAGACACCTTTCTGGTGGTGTTTGAAGCTCATCTCTAGGGGATGTAACGGCCAGTCTCTCTGCAGGGAGTCCCACCCTTGCCAGGCTCTGCCCAAGCACCATGGGCTCTCACCTTAAATGTGAGCAAAAAGCCCAGATCTTCAAAACCTGTGGAAAAGTCTTCAACATAAATGATAGAGACCAAAACAAGCAAATAAAAGTTTTCCCGAAAAGCTGTCATTGATAGCCTCAGCAAAATACGATTTATGCAATGCATGATTCCCCAAATGCCATAAAGATGACTTTTGAGAACAAAGAAAAATCTGTAGAAATCAAAATTGTGATGGCAGACATGTAAGGCTCAGAAGGAGACATAAAATATAATGTTCAAGAGTTCCCCCCCCCAAAGTGAAATGAAAAGATAGTGACAGTGAATAAAATGGAATAGAATTAGAGGGCCCTTGAGGAGATCCCAAAGTCTTAAAGATTTTTTTTAAAATTTATTTGAGAGAGAGAGAGAGAGAGAGAGGGAGAAAGAGATAGCAAGCACTCCAGGCAAAGCATGGGGGTGGGGGTGGGGGGTGGGTACAGAGGGAGAGGGAGAAGCAGACTCCTAGCTGAGATGGGAGCCTGAAGCAGGTCTTCTTTCCAGAACCCTGGGATCATGACCTGAGCCAAAGGCAGATGCTTAACCAACGGAGCCACCCCGGTGTCCCCCAAATCCTTAATATATGAATTCTATAAAGAGACAGCAAAGGAAATGGAGAAAACTAATTTAAAAAATAAAATCAAAGCTAAAGGTTGGGAGTTACATAATGGAAAGGGCCCCCCTGAATGCCCAGCTCCAGGAATGAAAACAGACCTTCCCTGAGGCATGTCATGAAGAATCCACTCGAGTATGAACTAGAATATATTAGATCTAGATGCAGAGGAATGCCTGCATTTAGCAGCATCTACCGCAGTGTGCTTAGCATTATTATAGATCATGAAGGTGGAGGCCGAATGAATGGGATTCATTCATGAGTAAGAAGAGCTACAAGAGATATTATCTCTGAGTCTGAGATAGCCAGAGATGAGATTATATCCTGAGTAGGAGAAGGAAGCCTCCAGGAGGAGGGCTCTCACCAGACACAGACATCGAATCTGCTGGCACCTTGACCTTGGACTTCCCAGCCTTCAGAACTGTGAGGAATAAATCAATGTCTGTTGTTTAAGCCCATGGTAATTTGTTATTGCAGCCCAAACTGACATGAAAAAACATAAATAAAGCTAGAGATGAGTTCAAATCATTTCATAAAACTAGAGCCTGTTTAATGTGTTCCAGAGCCTAACCAAGTAAAAGCTCTAGCCAGCGGGAGGATGGAGGAACATTGTACCCATGGTGAGTGCTGTTTTTCACCAGTGCCCAGCTCTGCGGTATTGATTGAAGTTATGAAGTATTTGAATAAGCCCCTAGAGTATTCCCTTTTACCGCAGGCAGAGCATACTTGCATATCCACAGTTCACCTATATGTCTTGCTCCTTTCCAAAAATCTACCCTCCCTTCTGAATCAAAAGGAGAAGAGACCTTCTCTGCCCTAGTCTCTGTGCATCAAATCTCATGCATAGAGATGCAGATGGAGACCGCAGCCTGACAGCCTGGTTCCAGTCCTGGCTTTACCACTCAGTAGCCATGTCAATCTGGGCAAGACATCGATTTCCCTGTGCCCACTTGTGTAACAGGGATTATAATGCATCTATTCGCAGGTTTGTTATGTATGTTGATTGAATCAATGTAGGTAAAAGCACTTAGAACCACACATAGCTAATAGCTGACACTGTACGTTAGCTATTTCCCCAGTTCTTCCAACAGCATGATGATTCTCTCCATCTTTTTGAATGACTAGATATATGTTTATTGAGTTATGGCATGCCCTCCTTCACAATATCTCCATTTTTCATCTAATAAACCTTTATTTACCATGTACCATGTTCTAGCCAACATGTGGAGATTTAAAAATAAAAGAGAGAGACCCTCCTATGAGATACATTCTCTCCATTCCTATGGCCACAGCTATCAAATTGCGACTGCTGTAATCAGATCAATTTCTTTAAAATCTGTTTTTTTTTTAAATCTGTTTTTAACAAAACCATCCCACTAACGCCTCTATTCTGTTCCATGATGGTTATTAACTTGAGCTTGAATCCTGAATTTCTCCTTATGAGCATTCTACCTAATTTTCTTCATTCCTTTGATAATTCTGGTCCAGTCTCTTGGCCATCAAAATTGGGTGTTTTGTTTTATTTTGTTTTGTGCCTTTCTCCTCAGATTCTAAAATTCCTTAAAAGTAGGCACTTCAATTATAGAGAGAACATGGACTTTGCACTCAGACCTGGTGCTAACACTATAATACAGCATGGCAATTAGGTAACTTGTCTGGGTACCAGTTACCCCAGTTGTAAAGGAGAAGTGTCTCACACAGGGCTGGGCATGAAATAAATGTGTTTCAATCCTTCTTTTTGTGTCCTCTGCAGCACGCACTAGAATGTTGAATGTTCAGTGGGTATCTTGGCCAAACATACAAGAAAAGTGCAATCATATAACCAAAGTAATTCATTTCAAAGTTGCTTCCTTAACTACAGTTGCTCTTTGAGGTCATGGGAAATGAAGAAACCTTTCTTCTTTCATTAGAATCATAGCCTTTGCTTAGTAGTTTAGAGATTTCCTCTATACATTACCAGGGAAAGAACTAGAATTTGGATATTTTCAACCATTCATCCTATATTTTTATTTCTGATGTCTCAGACTCATCTCTCATGCAGCTCCTAAAGCTTAATTTTTTTTTTTTTCAGAACCAAGACTCCATGCTGCTGTGCAAATAGCCTGGCAGGAGAGATCTGGTGTGTGAGGGTCTAAATCTTCTAGCTGGAGAATAAGGAGTTGTCCAGCTTCTTTTGGGCCTGCAGAGTGGACTTCTGGGACCAGATTGATTTGATGCTGCAGCTCTGTGGTGAGTTGGGTAACTACTGAGTGAAAGTATCAGCTTAGATTATTAATGGCCAAGTCTTAGAAGATTCAAAGGCTAAGTTCCAGTGAGCAGTCCCTAAAGAGTCCAGGGAATTTAATTCAGAGTTGTTGCAGTGTGGAACCTAGAAAACTTATCTAGAAAATTTTGAGAGGTGTTTGCTATTGTTTGAGCAAGAAATGGCAAAAGAAATAACCTTTATGAGACGTATTTTCATGATTTGGAAGAGCTAGATATGAGGATAACAGGAGAAATCCTCTGAACCTTATTATTGAGCATCATATTAAAAATATACACTGTGAGTTTTAGCATAGATTGAGGTAAAAATATTTTTTGTATCCTACATCATGTAACAACTTGATAGAAAGTATTAGGGAATAGTAACATGACTCATAGATGAACATTAATGAGTTAGTTATTCTTGTGTTAGCCTTCCTTGAAGTTACTTAGAATAAATGAGACAAAGTGTGACATTTTACTCTATATATTATTCCATACAAGTGGTCTTCTGATTTAACATAACCTAAATTCAGGGACCTACCATTCACAGTGGGAGACTATATAAGCATTTTAGGTAGCAGCTTTGTTTTTTGTTGCTTTGGTTTTGAGGCTTTTTCCTTCTTCTTCTTCTTCTTTTTTTTTTTATTGCGTTTAAAGATAAATCTGTTTTGCTGTAAAAGGAGATTCACTGGTGAATCATGGGAAGGTAGTGTTGAGTGACAAAGGCAAGTGCGAGAGTACCTCAGACAAGAGGATATCCCTTCCAAAAAGTTCAAAAAGCAATTAAACTAAACAATATATCATTTCGGCATATATGTGATAAAAGCCACATTTCCAAAAGCCTGGGGATGATAGATAAAGACAAACTTCAGCAGGACAGTGGCTCCTGTGCATTGGAGGCGGGAACTGGAACACACAGGCTGATTTAAGTTACTGGCAACGCTCCAAGGTTCGTGTCAGGCAGTGTGTTCACAAGGGCTCATTATGTTATTAAATAGAGAAGCAAAAAGTTTTAAAATGAGACTAGGCATGAGCCAATAGTGACAGTGTCTTGAACTAAGGATTTTTTTTTTTTTAACTAAGGATTTGGATCAATCCAACTTGGTATACGTGAGATTCATTTACAGAAAACTTAATTTTGTAATAAAATAATTCAGGAGGAAGGCACAGGCATTAATCCTTTTTAGAAGTTCAGAAAAAAAATTTCAAAGTTACCTAGATACATCTTCACCGTGAGCCCTAGAATCCTATCAATGAGGGTAGAGTTAATTCCCCCCAAAGCAGTCAGACTAGACCCATACGCTGTGGAAAGGGATGTGGGGTGAGGAGGACACCAGGAAGGAGGATGGGGGAAAGATTAAAAGAGAAATGAAGCCCATCTGTATAGATGGGAAAGCATCCAGAATATAAGGGTAGGCACTGAAAAGTCTATTGGCTGACAGTGGCCTCATTGGCAAGGCCATTGAATAAGACATACGTCTAAGGTGAATATACAATTATCTGTTGAGCACTTATTATGCTATGAAAGAAATACAATTACCTCTCAAGGGGCCTTACAGCCTGAGGGTAAAAGGCCTAACAGATCCTCAGGATCTAAGAGATTATTATCTTCCCTTATATAAGAAAAGGTTGGAAATTAAGAAATAAATGGTGAATAGTTCAGACTCCCAGCAAAGGATACCAGTTTTGCTTAAAGATACCAGACAGAAGTTTAGGAAACAGCCACCTCTTCCCCTGCTGGTCACTGGACTTAACCCCTCTGTAGTTTGGAGGCAGAGAATGCTGAGCAACAAAGCTCAGAAAACTCTTTTTTTTTAAATAATTTTTTTTTTTATTTATGATAGTCACAGAGAGAGAGAGAGAGAGAGAGAGAGAAAGAGAGAGGCAGAGACACAGGCAAAGGGAGAAGCAGGCTCCATGCACCGGGAGCCCAACATGGGATTCAATCCCCGGTCTCCAGGATCGCACCCTGGGCCAAAGGCAGGCGCCAAACCGCTGCGCCACCCAGGGATCCCTCAGAAAGCTCTTTGAAACAGGTTCTCTCCTCTTCCTATTTACAGGATTCATTGAGCTCACATCACGGGGTGCCTGTTCTATGCAAGGCATAGCAGAGCTGTAGATGAAGGCTTTCAAACAGGCATTGGATTAAAAATGGAGCCATTCCCCCCCCCCCCACTTTTTTTTCCTGGAGAAGACTGTCACCTAAAGCTGTTTTAAAAATTGAGTCTGTCTGATTTTATTCCACCCAGTCACAGCATACCGTTTGTGAACATTTAGGTTTGCTTTAGACTTGTGATGCCTTGCTAGGAGCATCTGTCCTTACTACTGTGGGCACCCTCCCCCTTTGTTCTATCATCTATATCACTTAGGATTGGGCCTGATGGACATTTGTAACCAGCACATTTCTGTTCATATACAGCATCTTTACTGGAACTGTAATCTGTTTTGCAATAAAACTTAACTTTTTGGTATTTACTGACTTTAACTGGAACACCACTTCCAGTAATTAGGCTGAAACCATGGCATGACTGATTTAGAGAGACTGCTGCTAGCTGCTTAGATCAGCACGTTCTAGGGACCTTCCATGAAATGATTTTCCTACAGACTGCCATCACTTTATGGTAGGTGAAAAACAATGTCCATAGAAGCCCTCTGACATACTTCCAACATTCAATTATTCATGATAATGAGGACCAGACAGGCACCCCTGTAGTTCCCAGTGGGACATCAAGTTAAAATCCTTATGACCTAGAAATAAGGGCAGTATCTGGGTCTGTTACCCGGAGACTAGTTTGGCATTTGTCAGTGGTACTTTCTGCATTTTTTCTAGGATAGTAGTTGAGAGCTTAGAGTAGTAGCCACCTGCTGAACAACCTAACTATCCCCATTGGCCTCTTGTGATGTCAGGAGTCTAAAGAGCACTCCAAGAACCACCTAGAGCTCCAGCATCAAGGCAACCCAGCCCATCTGCTCGGCAGAGACACAGTGGCGGTCCTGGCATACAACCCCATGGGTGGCCTTCCTCTCTCCTCTTCTGTACCCTTCCTGGGGGTGCAGAGCAGACCCACTGAGGATGGACGCTCAAGCTGACATGGAGACAACAGTGGGGAACCTGCTGTGCTGGGCTCATAGGGACAGGTGGGGAAAGCAGATATGCCACTCCAAAGGGGCAAGGCTGCTGGCTTGGGAAGGCATAGAGAAAATACTCTCTGTTTGCTCTTGCTTCTTACTTTGTGGAATCTCAAAGCACCATCAGAGTCCAGGACATGGGGGTAGAACACTTATTTAAGCATTCTTACTTTTGTTTTCTTTGGAAAAACTATCACCAAGGGGTTGCATCCCAGAGTGGGTTGGATGTTGGGACAGATGTGTAAAAACCACTGTGTAGCTTCAGGAAAGATACTGGATCTGGATGTGAATAACATGCCAAGAGACTTCAAATACAAATTGGGGAAAGCACTTTTCCAAGTGAAAGCTGATGGGAAGCATCGCACTAATTAGTGCAAATGAACAACACGGCTGGGGTCATTTACAATGAATTAGCAATGCCATCTAAATTTGCACAGGCATGTTTTCCATTGATTATTTGATCTGCGATGGTTCTTGTCAGGTAACCTCTCTGACAAGGTAACAGAGGAGTTGTATGACTTGCCCAGGTCACACAGCTAAGGAGAGTGGTGAGGAGAGGCAGCTCCATGTGACAGGAGTGCACTGGTTAAGAATCAGAAGATCTGGGTTCTGATTCAAATGAGTTAATTAATTTTGCAGCGGTAAGCAAGCAAATTGCTTAACTGCTCAAGAAATCCCTCACTCATAAAATGAAGTTTAAAATTAATTGCTCTCAACCCACACTGCAGATTTTGCTCCCCTCCTCAATGGAGACTTTTTGAAAATATTAAATCCCAGGCTGTAGACGCCACCCTAGATCGCTTAAATCTAAATTTTTGATGTGCTAGGTCCTTCCACATTGTTTGCTCATGTATCTGTGTTCCAGCTGCCCAGCATTAAGAGTTCCTGAACAGGATAATTTTTGAGGTGCCTTCCATCTTTTACATTTGATGTTAACCTATTTCCCAAGCCCAGAGATTGGCTCCCATATGTGAAAATATGGTGAGAGGCTAAGTGGGTCTGTTTACTCACAAGAGCAAACACGGGACAGAAGTGCATGGATGCTGATGCCCATCCTGGGCTGTGTCCTCTTAACATGTCAAAGATTCCTGCAAATGTCAGTCCCATATGTGGTAAGAACTCATAAACGTAAGAGGGAAACAGCAAATCTCTGTTGAAACAAAGTGTCAGTTTAAGGAAAAGTCAAAACAGAAGGAGACAACTGTCACTTCTGTAGTTATAAAAATTGAAGATGCGCTGGCAAGAATGATGGTCTCTAAAAAGCAATAGAACCTAATGCTTCCCTCATCTCACTGAGGGAAGACATATCAATGCTCACATCCCTGTGAACATTCGTTCTTTCTACAAGAAACTAATAGTACTTTTAAGGATGTATACGTTTGACTTATAATTTATTGAAGATGCCAAAAGCCCAAGGAATATTTCATCGTTGTGCTTTTCCTCAGCACCCCAATTTTAACCATCTGGCATTATTTGTGAGGCGTCAACCTAGCCAATTTTCTGAATGAAAAAAATATGCCATTTAATGGAGAATCTACTGTATTTTAAAGCTAGCACATAACTTGCTGATTAGAAGGCAGTCTTTTTGTGCTATATGTTAAACATATAGTAGAGACACAGATACAAGTAAACTGGCATTAAACATGAAGAAAAAGTGGTGTTTTGGGGAACACTTTTTCCATGGAGGAGGAAAAGATTTTACCATGGGAAAGACTTGAATAAAGTTATACAGGTTACTTTACAGCAAGTCTACTAAATCTATAATATACTAATTGGTCTGGACCTCTTCAAATGTGTGAAAGCAGTGCAACATTTCCCAAACTCTACTTCAGAACCACTTTTTGTGGCGCATCATGTGGACTAGGGTTGCTTACAATAACTTTGGAAAATGATGGACTGGAAATAGAAAGATGTGTCAGTCATAATGTTAATGTTGCATGTTGCTATTATAAGGCACCTATGTTGAATTTGTATATTAAATTTTTGCTTAGGATAACAAAGATTAGAGCAGAATAAGTATTTTCTATCTGCAGTGCATTGAATGTCTTCCACAGAAACTCTCAGAGGTGATAACCCTAAACACCTATTTAACAACCAAGATGTCACGAAGATAATACAAATCAAGGGGAAAAAGGGAGCACAGTTTCAGAGGGAATAATGGGTGCAATTAAAGTTATTGGTAAGTTACTTACCATAGGGCAGGTAAGTTAGCCCCTTATCAGTTAAAGTCAGAAATAATGTTCCATTAGAAGATTGAAGGAATATCCAAACACTCGCTTAATTTAGGTACTGATGATTAGCTATTCAAAGAATGTTCTGTATTTATACTTAGCTATAAAATTGTTTTGGGTGCTGAAGAATATAATTGCAAAACTAAATTGAAACTCGATTTTACTTTTATAACATTGCCAGTTTAATTAACAAATACATAAGTGGTGAAATTATAGGAAGCATATTTTAAATTAAGATGGCTAACCTAAATATTCAAGATGTATACACAATTTATGCTTGTTCAAAATTGGCAGGAAGCATTTGCAACAGAGTTGTATTCTTGCATGAAGCTCTTCCTTCCTCGTGGTAGTAAACAGAGAGTTCTTCCCTGGGGTTAGGGATAACAAGAGTGAGTGAAATCTTCAGATAATTCAAGACCTTAATTTTAGTTCACAGTTCTAATTTCCTCATCTAGTAAACCGTATCATGGCTGCTAAAAAGTAGCAACACAACTGATTTTTGTCTTATTTTCCTACTCCTATCCACACATTAATGAGCAACGAAAGTCCATAAAACAGGACACAGGAGAGAGAAGTTTAAAAAAAAAATCAGGGGAAAAGTTCTACTGGCCAGGTAATGGTGCCCTAGATTAATCAAGAGTGTGCAAAATTAGAAATCAAAACAGTGGTAAGGACTGAAATGCCCTTTCTAATGATATGGTTGAAATGTCTACTGAAAGAATGCCCCCCCCCTTTTTTTTTTACAGATTAGGACTTCTTGGAAAATACAGTACTTAATGTAAATGAATAGACTAGTTTATAGGGTGTTAGTAACAATATTCTGTGGTGAGACTGCTGGACCATTCCTTACCTTGAGCAGTAGGAACTGGAAGATTCCAAGAGAGCACTCTGGACCCAGAATAATGATGCCAAGCACTTAGAAGGCCTACAGCGATTGTCACTGCATAGATGAAAGGATGACAAAATAAAAAATTATGAAGAGAGTGATGTCATGTTTAACATTGGCCTAGTTTTTAAGTTATGCCTGATTTCTTGATTTTGTGAGCTTCTAAATAACCTCATTCCCTCTAGAACTAGGATCTTTCTCCTTTACCTTCTATTTTGTCTTGCCCCTGCTCCCTACTGATAGAGTTCCTCAATTCCAACTTGTTTCCCAACTACTCATTTTCCAAGTTCTGCCCACCCTTGGATTCTCTGTTACATTCCTTATTCGACCATCTTCCATCCACCGTGTGGAGAGCCAATCAAATCCATTGCCACTGATTTCTCAGACACTCATCTATTATTCCATTACTTCTTCCCTGCTGGGTATGGCCGCATAGTGCATCCCCCTGGCTCTGGTTTTTCTGCCCCACCACTCTGGAGTTAACTGGGCACATGCAGGGGTCCTGTCCCAAGGTATGGCCATGAATATGAATCTAAACAAGTGATATTTTAAAATAAATACTAACTCATTGTTCCACTCCCCCAGCCCCAATGCCATTAGCAAAACAAGTTTATGAGCATATTCATAGTCCATGAGAAAACTCTCCACATATCCCCAGGCCAGATGACCACTGGAGGAGCTCTATGTGACTGCAGGTTCCCAGAGGTTCTAGCTCAGGATTTCTGGTGGGAAGATTCTTAGGCACAGTCAGGCTCAGGAACTCCAGGGCTATGGGTTGTATTCTTCACATTGAATTGGTTTCCAAACACCAGCTGTGACTCATCTGACTGAAGCAGCTTGGATTATAGACTGCAGTATCTCATATTTTCTACTTCAGGTATTCTGTTACACCTTAGGCTTTTGGAAGATTTTTTTTAAAGAATCTCACTTTCAAATGTGCAAAATGGTGCAAATGCTGTGGAGAAGAATATGGCAGTGCCTTCAAAAATTAAAAGTAGAATTAAAAATAGAGTATGACCTAGCAATTCTATTTCTGGGTTATGGTCAAAAGAATTGCAAGCAGAGTCATAAAGAGATATCTGTACACCTATGTTCATAGCAGTGCTATTCATAACAGCCAAAAGATGGAAGCAATCCAAGTGTTCCTTCATGGATGAATGGCTAAATAAAATGTGGCGTAAACCCACAATAGAATATTATTCACCCTTAAAGAGAAAGGAATTCTGACACATGCTATAACATGAATGAAGCTTGAGGACATTATGCTAAGTGAAAGTAACCAGTCACAAAAAGACAAGTACTGTATAATTTCATTTACACGAGGCACCTAGATTCATAAAGCCAAATTCATAAAAACAGAAAATAGGATGGTGGTTTCCAGAGCTTGAAGGAAGAGGAGAATGGAGAGTTACTGCTGTTTAGTGGGTACAGAATTTCAGTTTTACAAAATGAAAAGAGTTCTGGAGATTGACGGTGATGATGGTTATATAACAATACGAATGTATTTAATACTATAGTAGGTTTTATCTTATTTTGTTTTATTGTGTATTTTACTGCAATTACCACATTTTTAAAAAAGATAGTGCTTGTTGAAATATTTAAAAAAAATAAGAAACAAAAAAAATCCCACTTTTTAAGCTTTGATTTCTAATTCCAAGACATGGTGGAGCTATGAATATAGATTATAAAATCAAAATGAACCTTCTAAGCTAAGAGACTATACTGTTGTCAGATTTTGCTCAAATACTATGACATTCAACTCAGCATCCACCATATTTATGGCACTTTTGGGGGTGTAGCAGGTATAGACTGTATAGGAGAGAATCTCAGGCATGGGAAAATTTAAAGTCTTCTTGAAGGAATAAAACACATATGCTAGTAACTATACTGTGGGGTTGGTTGCTATGTGAAAGAGAGAATTAAATCATGGGAAAGCATAGAAGGAAGAGGTCACAGTCAATGTGGGGAATAATAGATGGAGTTGATGACAGTTGATTTGAGTTTTGAAAGCTGGGTAGACATTGATAAGCAGAGATAGGGGGTAGTCTTTCCAAGTAGAAGGAACAGAAAATAGAAAAACATGAGCAGCATTCCAAGAACAGGGAACTGGATGTAGGCAGACACAGGGGGTTGGATCCACTTTAGACCTAAGTTGAGGCAATAAAGAAACCATGAAAGACAGCTCTTATAAAGATTTTAAAGTTGTAATCTGCACTGGTTATCTTACAATGAATATGAGAATGTAGGTAGGATATCAGCCAGAAAAATATTACAAAAGCATGTAAAAATGATCACCTGAAACACAGGAATGGCTACAGAAATCAAAATAAGGGGAAGCGATGAGCTGTTGTGGGAAGCAGCAGGTAAAACAAGGAGGGGTGGAAAGAGCACGAGATTGGGAGTCAAGCGTCCAGGTTGTAATCTTGGTTTTACTAGCTCTTACTTTGTATAAGCTTGGAAGGTCACTTAACATCTTGCTGCTTCAGTTTTCTCATCTCTAAAATTTGGGAGGGAGTCTGGATGATTTTAAGGGTTACTTCCAGCACCAGAGTTCCAGGATTCTAAACTCAAGTTAATGATTTGGTGGAGTCATCACAAGAGGAGTGATGGTTGCAGCCTGGATGTGAAGAAGGTCACCAAGGAAGAGATGACCACGGTGAAAGACTAGCCTCCCTTCCCTGGGTATAGTAAACAAGGCTATATCTCAGTGCAGTCCTGCCGGCAAAGGATTTGTAAGGCAAACTGGACTGGTTGTTGGTCTGGCAGGAGAGAGCACTGGGGAGAACAGCTGAGCTAGCAAGGGCGCGCGTCTATATTTTATGGTCCCGTTCCTCTGGCTTGAGCGATGGCACTACCATCGTTCTGGCAGGCCCAGCAGCAGGTGCACCACCAATGTTTGTGTTGCTCAGCTCTGCAACAGTACAAGCTAGGCCAGGGAAATGGCAGCTGCTCGGCTGAGCCAGGCGATGGGAAGGAATTGTTTTTAGATGGCTTCACAGCTGACAGCAGACACAAATCATTATTGTTTATGAAGAGGATTTCTCCTGTCATTTAGCATTTCACTGTTAGACAAAAAGATTCAATGGAGTGAACACAGTAATTGGTTTGGTGAACCAAACAGGTGAACACAGTATTTGGTTTGGTGCTTTTCTTACCTAGAATCTAGAATTTCAAAAAAGTGTGATCCCAAACCAGCTAATTTGTGTCATGGAGTGCTACCTTAACCCCCACCCCCACATTAATGAACAGTACTCATCCAGCTACTATAGAGACCCCAATTGGCCAAGACCTTTCTTTGAGTTAACAAATATTCATATGGAACCATCTCACCCCAATGCAGTAATACCCTACCTTACATAGTTTTTTCCACGTTATTAAAATCCTTGTATAGGCCCTATTCCTTCTCACAACTCGTGTCTATATGAGTAAGATCTCATATATATTCCTGCACCAAAAAATGCTGTTTCTTATCAGATCTCAAAAAAGTCTATTTCTGGTGTTCCTAACATGCTCTTTGGAACATTAGTCTTAAGAGATATAGGAATTTGCAGTTTGGGTTAAAGAAGATCTACCATACAGTAAATCCTATGAGAGCAAGGAATTATTTTTTGTTTCATTCATTAACCCTGGAACAAGACCTGGCACATAGCAGAGTTAAATAATTGTTAGATAAATGGAATCTATGGGTCATGATGATGATTGGGCCTTCAGAAATCAGGTTACAGGACAAAGCCTTTAGAAATTTGTTAATATCTCTAGACTAAATACTCTATTTAGGATAGATTGTCTCTCCCAGAACCAAGGTTCCCCATCAGCATCCATAGTTGTGGTCCAGTAAAAACGTGTTTCCAAGGAAAGAACCTAGTAGATCTCAGATGATGGTAATGATGTAGAAAAGCCCAGGAGAGCCTGAGGAGCTTGTGATAATGTTTATATCTAGAAACAACTTTGCTGGTGGTCTTGCAGAAACACAGTTAAGAATGGGGCCTGGCATACATTTGTAAACTTTATGTCTAAAGATAACAATGTTTAGATATATTTATATATGAAATAATGAACACCCGAAGAGTTCTAATATCCATATGCCTTAATATTACTTAGCTGCTTACATTTTAAACTAAGCTATATAAGAGTTAAAAGCTATTGACAGAGTGATTCATTCTGTCAGAAATGTTTTTTTCTTGTGCTTTTTTAATATTTATATAATTAAATATTAGCTTGTTGATTTAAGTTCTATTTCTTTCCAGTACCCAGAAGTCTAGATCCAGAAGGAGAATTTTCCCTGGTGTGTGTTTAGTCACTGACTGAAAAATAATTTCTTCCAATTTTACTCTTAGGTAGATTAATATCAAATGTATGCATTGGTTTGAAGAACAAGCTTAAATCTTATGTTTAATTGGCAGTTATACAATTCAGAAATTATTGCAGTGGATGAAATTCTTCAATACAATAGGTTTTAATGGAATATGGAACCACCTAAAATCTTCAAAGTACACAAATCTCTAGAAAAAAATAACAGGTGTGTGATAAATTAGCATACCAGTCTATGCACAGACATTTCAGACAGAATAGAGAGGATTTTAATCTGAGAGACCAAAATATATACATATTTTAGTATTGTGAAGAACCAAAGCATAAGGCATTACAATCTGTGACATAACACAGTCAGCAAGGCAATCCAAGGAGGAAACCCATTAAACATTAGTATAATTGAAAATCACTAAAGAATCCAATGTGACCTATAGAAAAGTATCTGGAGAACAAGCAGAGTTCTGCCCATGTATCTACCCCAGGATGAGGCGGGACAATATGGAAATGAATAAAGCCAGAGCACTGGGTGGAGTGTTCATCTGAAAGCCAGATCTGAGGGAAAATATGACATGAAAGCAAACATGTGATGTAATAGAAGACAAAAAATGCCAAAGGGCTTCTTGTACTACAAGCATCTTCTGTTCATCTGAGCACTAAATCAGGGTGTGATTTCATCTTCATAAAACTATGTAAATCTTAGCTTAGGAGAAAGAGATGAATACGAAGATTTCCAAGAGTGATGAGCATTTATTTTGCACTGGGCAAGGTTGGTATTTCTTGGTCATGTTCTGGGTCATCAAATGTCCTCTTAAATTTTTCTTATTTCTCTGTCTGTCTCTGTGAAAGTTATTTAAATGGAATATTTGCTATTTTACATTTCCATTACTACTGGAAAAAAGTGGAAAAGCTCAAGTTTTAAGATAATGTACTCTAGCCTAAATAATTAAACACTGATTATATCGGGAAACAATGGAGATACAGATGGATTAAAGAGTAATATAAAAATACATATATACCTACAATATAAATGTGAATATTTTTGTGATCTTGGGGTACAAAAGTACTTCATGTGGTAGATTGAGTAATGTTCTACAAAAATTCATGTCCACAGAAACTTATGAATGTGACTGTATTCGGAAATAAAATCTTGGCAGATGTAATCAAATTAAGATGAGCTCATACTAGATTAAGATAGGCTCCAAATTCAGAAGAAAACCAAAGCTGGGAGCATCACAATGCCAGACGTCAAGCTATATACAAAGACAGCATGGTACTGGCACAAAAACAGACACGTAGATCAATGGAACAGAATAGAGAACACAGAAATGGACCCTCGACTCTGTGGTCAACTAATCTTTGACAAAGCAGGAAAGAATATCCTATGGAAAAAAATACAGTCTCTTCAATAAATGGCGTTGGGAAAATTGGATAGCCACATGCAGAAGAATGAAACTGGACTATTTTCTTATACCATACACAAAGATAAAATCTAAATGGATGGAAGATCTAAATGTGAGACAGGAATCCATCAAAATCCTAAGGGAGAACATGGGTATCAACCTTTTTGAACTTGGCCACAGCAACTTCTTGTAAGACACATCTATGAAGGCAAGGGAAACAAAAGCAATAATGAACTATTGGGACTTCATCAAGATAAAAAACTTCTGCACAGCAAAGAAAACCATCAACAAAACTAAAACGCAATCTACAGAATGGGAGAAGATATTTTCAAGTGACATATCATATAATGGGCTAGTATCCAAGATAAATAAAGAATTTATCAAAGTCAACATCCAAAAAAACACAATCTAGTCAAGAAATGGGCAGAAGACATCTCTCCAAAGACCTACACATAGCCAACAAGCACATGAAACAATGCTCCACATCACTTGTTATCGGGGAAATACAAATCGAAACCACAATGAGATACCACTTTACACTGGTGAGAATGGCTAAAATTAACAAGACAGGAAACAACAAATGTTGATGAGGATATGGAGAAAGGGGAACACTCTTACACTGTTGTGGGGAATGTAAGCTGGTGCAGCCACCCTCAAGAAGTTAGAAAAGAACTACCCTATGACCCAGCAATTGCACTACTGGGTATTTACACTAAAGATGTAGGTGTAGTGAAATGACATGGCACCTACACTCCAGTGCTCATAGCAGCAATGTCTACAATAGCAAAACTATGGAAGGATCCAAGATGTCTTTCAACAGATGAATGGATAAAGAAAATATAGTATATAAACACAATGGAATATTATTCAGCCATCAGAAAGGATGGATACTACCATTTACATCAACGTGGATGGAACTGGAGAGTATTATGCTGAATTAAATAAGTCAGTTGGAGAAAGTCAATTATTATGTGGTTTCACTCATACATGGAATATAAGAAATAGTGCAAGGGACCATAAGAGAGGGCAGGTGGGGGGAACTGAGTGGAGGAAAATTAGAGAGGAAGACAAGCCATGAGAGACTCCTGACTCTGGGAAATAAAGAGTTGTGGAAGGGGAGGTGGAGAGGAGATAGGGTAACTGGGTGATGGGCATTAAAGAGGGCACATGATATGATGAGCACTGGGTATTATGCTCTATGTTGGCAAATTGAATTTAAAGGGGAAAAAAAAGCTCTAAATTTGATATTACCAATGTCTTTATAAAAACAGGAAAATTTGGACACACAGACACAGACATACAAGGGAAAGCCTGTTGAACAGGGGGGCAGAGATCAGACTGATGCATCTACAAGCCAAGAAAGCCAAGAGTTGCAGGGAATCACCAGAAGCTAGGAGAGAAGTGTGAGAACAGATGAGGTTTACCCTCAGAGCTTCTGAAAGGAATAATTCCTACTGACACCTTGATTTTGGACTTCTAGCCTCCAGACCTGTAAGAGAATAAATTTCTGTTGTTTTTAAGCCACCCAGTTTGTGGCAACTTGTTACAGCAATCACAGAAGTAAATATTTAGGAAGTAAATAGAAAAGGAAGAAACAGAACCCCCCCAAATTGGTTATTTGACTTACTAAAATATTTAAACATTTGCCTGTAAAGAAACATAAAACCAAAGTTTAAAAAAAGCAAGAACTGAGAGAAATTAACCATGTATTTGAAACATTTATGTCATATACATGGTTAATATCCTTAGTATACAGAGAATATATAAAATGAGCAAGCAACCATTACAAAGTTGTGGCAAAGTTCTGAATAGACAATTAATGAAAGAAACAAAGATGCACAATAAATATATGAATACATATTCCATATCCCTAATAACTATGAAAAAATGAGAAACTACTTTTATCTACAAAATTTGAAATTAATAGCAAAAATGTGCATGACATTGTTCTAAGCACATTACATATTGCCAGCTCATTTATTATTTACAACAACCCCATGAGCTAATAGGGTTATTGTTAGATAATATTATCTTCATGTCATAAAGGAAAAAAAAGCCATAAATTTAGCAAGAATATACTGAAATGGCCATCCTCATATATTACAGACTGAGGGCTAATTTGGCAAATTTTGTTTTAAACACAAGCATATCTTTTTTTTTTTTAACACAAGCATATCTTTTAATGCAAGAATTCCCTTTATAGGAAGTTGTCCTTAAAAAACATAAAAGGAACAAGGTGTTAACAGATATTATCTCTGTGTAATTAAGGTGTATCTTTATACTCTTTTGTACATTCTTTATATTTTTCTGTTTTCCAGATTTTTAAATTTCTAACGTATAGCCTGTGAATTGTATCCCTTAGTTTGGCAGTGCTCAACTTGACAGCCCTGATGATTTTTAAAAAGCAGATGAGAATTTCTGGCTGTAGATAATTGACAATTTTCCTTGTGTTACTGAGAAATCAGATATGGCAGATGGGGAGCTGGAGGGGGATGGGGAGATATAAGCTTTATGATAGAACACTTTGTCTTCCCCGTAAAGGAGTCACAGCCACATAAAAATTATTTGATACTATTTTTATTCATCCTAAGTAAGTATTGGTTAAAATGTTTTTATCAGTTTTTAGGTGGAAAATTGGAAGTACATATTGTTTGCCTTACCTAGTATTCAAAAACTGACCTTAAAGTCAGTGCTGTGGCCTGTTTCCAGCAAGGATGTATGAACTCATGGCATATGTTATCATACATACCTTTTATCCAACTTATTTCCTTACTTTTATTTTCTCTTTGATTTTTTTCCCTTGATTTATTTCAAATGTATTTTATGATACCATCTTGGATGCTTCTTTATAGACCTTCTTAAATCTTTTCTTAGAATACAGCACAGTGTGAATAAAAATGTATTATATTATTTTTTAAAAAAACTTCAAGGCAATAATCATTAGAAAACTGTGGAGAAAACAGTAACCATTTTTCTAGACATCTAGAATTTTAAAGAGGAAATAAAACAAATATGTAAACTAGTTACATTAAGATAAAACAAAAACTAGTATAAGTGACTTTTAAATAAATGTAACGTGAATGTTTTAAATGATCACCAAGAAGCAAAGAAAGGTGAATTGTGTCATATTTTGTGTGCTATACTGTTGTAAACCCGCTTAAACTCTGGGTTCCTAGGGTTGCCCCTTTCTTTTAATGGCTACATTTCGGAGATAGGTAATCATATGCTGAATCTCCATGGCTAAGTGTTTGATTTATTATTAGTTTTGATTTGAGAATATTCTGTGCATGCAGTCAAAAAAGGCACAAATGAAACAATGACATTTGGAAAGCAGTAAAACCTGAGGGTAAGAGTTCAGAAGAAATTAAATATGCCCTGTCAGCTACTAAAAACAAATAAAAATTAAAAAGCCCAAATGCACTTGGAAAAGTTCAAAAAGTAGAGTTTCACATGTCTGAAGAGGAAATAAATCATTTTATTCAATATGGCCTACATCAGGTGGCCTGGGATATCATATACAGTTTTACACTTACCAAAGAGAAACATCAATACCTTGGCTAGAATTCAAAGGCACCCAAAGAAATCAACCAGATGATAAAAGGATAAGAGGATTGAGTCTATGAAGAGAGATTAGAGAAAATTAATGTGTTCAACAAAGAGTAAAAGAAGAGAGAGGATCGAGGCTTTTCCTTAAATACTTGAAAAAAAGTACCACAAACGAGAAGTTGGAGCCTCCCAACAGGAGCAAGAAGGTAACAGGGACTTATCCAGAAGTCTCTGTAGACAGAGTGCCCAGGGCTCAAGGTACTGTTAGAGACCTACAGAAATGTTTTAACTTCTTTCAGAAATCAGAAGAAAAAAAGAATATTATCATAATAAATATATCAAAATGGATCAAGCCTGGGTTGTATTCATCTTTATGCCAACACATTCATAAAACATAATTTTCAATGTGTTTTTATGGAGGAAGGAGCCTACAATGACAAAAAGTGGCCAGGGCCCATGAAAGTCAGAATGTGGCCTTGGCAAATTTTAAACACAGTATTGGATCAAATTCATCTCCATGGCCGGCTGTTGAGTGTTACTCCCAGATGATCTGGGGGGCCCGCAAAAAGGCGTCCTGAGTTGAGGCTAGGAAGAAGAGACTCATTTTCTGCATCTATGAAATTCTGATTGCATTGTCTTGATATCTCCCTATGTGTAAAATACTCATATAATTAATGCTCACGATAATGCTCTGAGGTAGGATTTGTATTTCTCTTTTACAGATGAGAAAATTGAAATTCAAAAGATGCCATAACTCACTAAGGTTAGAGATGGAGCCATCGTCACACCTGATATTGTGACTCTAAGCAGCTTATGTTCTTTTTGTTGCCCAGTTAACATGGTCCCACAACCCAAAACTGGAAAATCAAACAGATATAATTTCCAGCCACCTCCACACACCCTCCTCATCACTCCACCAAGGCCCTTCCTAGACTCATAATCCAACAGTTATGTCATTTTGTTAGCTACATCTTAAATAATTAGTTATGCCATAACACACACATTTGCAAGTTCAAATTTTCTTTGGTGTGGTTTATAACAAGAAAAGAGGCTCTTTCGGTAAGTTATCTTACTGGATCAATCTGCTTCTTTTAAAGGTTTGATCTCATTGATATAAACTTATGTGATACATAGTTTTCTAAAAAAAAATGTGTGTATACTCCTGGTGAGTGGAATGGAGAAATGATGTTGGGTGATCAAAGGTCATTTTCAAAACAAGGATATCTATTTAAAACCAGATCTTCTAGTTAGGCCAAAACATATGTAGCAATTTATACTTTGAAATTAGAATTTTTTAGAATTTATTCGAGGAGAGAGACCTCCAGGGAGTTGATAGATATGTTTGTGGATTATCACATTCCTTGGTATTTCTTGCTGTGTAGGTGTAGGCTATTGGAATTTCTGAATCAGAGAAAGTGACTTTTATTAAGAGAAATGGAGAAATTTTTATTCTACAGAATTCTTCTTAGGCAGAACGTTATATATTCTTAGAAAAAAAAAACCCACTTGGATGAACTTCTTAGTATGAAAGATGAGATCCTAATGGGCCAATACATTGCTTTATAAAGCAAAGGGATCTTTTTACCTGGAGGGCCCTTTGCTTATGTGCCATGCTGCATTTGAGTGACCATGTTTGGCATGGAAGATGGGCAGAGTTGAAGGACTTTGCACAGAAGATGATGGAGTAATTTGAAATTTCCAGAAGATCCAGAGGGAGGGCAGAAAATCCAGGTAGGATGGTTAAAAAGGAGAGGGAGGAATGTCTAAGAAGAGCACTTAGGAGATGATTTTATATTAATTTTTAAGTTGCTTGCTATGGAGTTTGCAAAGCAAACCTTTCCCTCAAAGTCTTCAATAAAGTCTATATATCTCAATAATGCTTTTGAGAGGGTGGATTCTTTTCAAGGAATTCCAAAAGGTGCTGAGTTATGAATCAGGGTTGGCCTAAGGAAAGCCAGAGACCGCAGGCCTGGAGGCAAGAGTTGGGGCTTAGGAGAGAAACATCTGGGTTCCATTTAAGTTTTGCTCCAAAGTCAATACCACATGCTGGGAAAAGCAAAAGCATCTATATCCCTGCCCAGCACTGAATATAGAAGGAAATTAGTGTTTCTGACAGGAAAATTGCTTAAAAGGTCAAGATACCTCTTTCCCTAACATTCTAAAAATGAAAAACCAAAATATACTAAAGATATCCATTTTCCTGTAGTGTTTTTATTTTTAATCATCAGTGTTACAATCATAGAAATCCTATTGTTATCACTTCATTTTTTTTGACTGCAAAGATTTCTACTGCAATAAGTTTAATTCAATGATTCAAATCAATGTTGTTGATCAATACTGATTCTCACCAGTGTTCCTTATTGTCATTAATTATAATAATAAAGATCTTATCATCTTATTAATCTTTTGGGGGAATAGCTACTCTCAATGAAATACTGATATGACTGGGACAGATGATATAATAATTTTCCTCTAAGTGACTGAGTTACATTCCTTGCTGTGATGCACAAATGTTTTCCACACTTGCTTCTATTATTTAGCAGTGTACTTAAATTTTTTTTTTGTTCTTTAAGCAATCCAGTTTGTGGTGCTTTGTTATGACAGCCTAGCAGACTAATACTGTTACATATTTAGAACACTGAGATTCATCCAGATAAATTAGTTGATTTTTTAAAAATTGAAGTATAACTAACATACAATGTTATATTCGTTGCAGGTGTATAATATGTTGACTCCACAGTTCTATACGTTACTCAATGACCACCACAACAAGTGTTCTTTCTATACCAACTGTTTCACAAAATCAAAGTTGTTTATTTAGTCCTTTATGTTTTCCTTAGAAACACAGCAGACTGTGTTGGGAATATTGGTAAGACCACTCTGAATAGGTTTGTGCAGACAAAGTAAACAATTCATAGACACATATAATCTTGGTAATCCATGTGTTCCCAGTCCCTCCTTTTTTCTTTAGGTAGCTCGTCTTTATGAGAATTACTTCAGATTTTCACTTCCTTTATTTTACAAAGCAGCCAAGAAGATAGTTGAGTTTTAGCATGTAATCTCTGGAGCTCTGTTTGCTTTCCTGCAATGACCTGGAACCACTGGGTCACATCTAATTAATATGTTGTTGGCAGAACACACTAAACAGAAGTTGTCAAAACCAGATGATTAAAGGTTTAGATTCGGGGTTGAATTACGTGTGCTACTTCCAAGAGTTACTGCAAGTAATATGTAACTGCTTCAAGCCTACAAGGTCTAAGGCTATTAAAAAACCACACACACAAACACACACACATACACACGCACACACAAAATTCATTAGTGGATTTAAAAAAAATAATAGAATACATTGCCAGCAAGTATTTTTAAGTGGAATTTCTTTTAATACTGTCAAGTAACCTATATTTGAGATTCCATAAATTTGACACCTCTTCCCTTAAAAACCAAGAGAAGTGTGAGTTGAAATATTTTTCCCAATCATTTTGACCTAGAAGTTTTGATAAGAAAAGTGGACTTTAGGGGCTTATATTTTTCGAATTGACTGTCGACATTAATGAAGCTCACTGCGTAAGCCGGGCTTTTTCACTTATCCAATGTAAACATACTCCTAGCCTAGTATCTTTGCAAATTTTACACTATATTTGCCAACCATAAAATCTCTGCAAACATTGGACAGGATCACCTCTTGCTACCTGGTAACAATGTTTATAAATGTATTTATTCAGATAAGATGGCCAAGTACATTTAAAAAATATTTCTTTTTTTTTTAAGATTTTATTTATTTATTCATGAGAGACACAGAGAGAGAGAGAGGGAAGCAGAGAGAGAAGCAGGCACCATGCAGGGAGCCCGATGCAGGACCGATCCCGGGTCTCCAGGATCACGCTCTGGGCCCACCCACAGCAGGCACTAAACCACTGAGCCACCCAGTGATCCCTAAAAAAATATTTCTTAAAAGGAATCTCAGAAATATTTTTTTGCAAGCTGAAATCTTCATTCCTTGTTCTTCATTCCACAGATGCTGCCAATGACCAGATTTGTATAAGAATGATGAAGAGAGGGATCCCTGGGTGGCGCAGCGGTTTGGCGCCTGCCTTTGGCCTAGGGCGCGATCCTGGAGACCCGGGATCGTATCCCCACGTCGGGCTCCCGGTGCATGGAGCCTGCTTCTCCCTCTGCCTATGTCTCTGCTTCTCTCTCTCTCTGTGTGCCTATCATAAAAAAAAAAAAAGAATGATGAAGAGAGGGTCTGAGTCTGTTAGCCATACAATTTTTAATTGTCCAAGTTCATTTCTTTAGAATACTTTCATAAGATATGTGAATGTAACTGAGTCAAAGTGTTTTGTTTTTTTTAAACCTCATTACCTTTCTGATTCACATATGACTTAGTGTCAGTGGGATCATGTTATTTTCACTTTCTTCTCTGCCCACTACCTGGACAGTGGGTAAGTTCTAAATTCCTTCTAAATTCTAAATTCCTTCCATTTACTTACGGCTCATTCGAAGCAATTTTGCTCTTGATTCTATAGTGCGGGCTCCTTCTGACTCTGATCTATTGGGTAGTGGAGCTGATTTGGACTCTGTTCTAAGACAATCCCCTAAGATTTTACCAGTGACTGGAATTCAGTTCTTCCAACATGCCTTATCTTTGACCCTTACCCATTTGGAGATTTGAAGCTGGGGCCAGTCCCATGTGAATCCTCAGAGTTGTTCCTCAACCATGTTCTTATGAGCAATGCTTTAATCTAGACTTCTTCCCCACAAAGAGTGAGTGTCCTCCTCTCCTGCCAACATGATTTGCCACTTGGAGCCAGTCTTGTTCCTGCTCCTTTAGCATAGTCACTGATGGAACTCTTGGTGACAGATTGAGGTGGACCCAGTTTGATATTCTGCTGTGAGCTAGTGCTGCAGAATACAGATCCTTCCTCTGATTCAGGTATTAGCTTCCTTAATCCAGAATCAAGTCATTGGATTCTTTCTGTATTTTTACTGGTGTTGAAACAAACAAATAAAAATACCCTCCTCTGGTATGCAGTTTAAAGGCTTAGAAGTGGTGAGAAGGATATATTTGACACTGTGAAATTCTGAATTTTAAAAGGGAAGTACAACTGAAAAATTTGCAAAAGTCTAACCTGTTACTAAAAATATATAATAAATATCAGCAACTTTTAGAAACTTGGCAATTCCCAATAAATGACTATAGCAGATGGTTTTATAATTTGGTTAGTCACTTTTATTAACGTTCATAGTTGGCAGCTAATCTGGTTATTAATCTTAACTTTGCCACCACGTGTGTATTTATATATTCTTTAATTTATGACTACATGACTATAACTTTCATATTCATATCAATATTATTAAAAGCAAAAAAAAATCAAACTCAGAAGCAATCAGGTGGTAATTCTACTTAGCATAAAAAAATGGTTTTGACAAATACTATAAACTATTCCTCTTGAATTAAGCCATAGATGTTCACAGGAGACTACTCATGAGATTTATTGAAGCAGATAATTCCATTATATTAGTATAGAAATAGCAACAGGAAAAGGGGACAAAAGTTCCCATCAAAAAATGCATGGTGAAATTGCAGAACTTTTGTGTATATTTTTGTCCAGAAATAGATTTTGAAGATTATTTACAAATCTTGTAAATGCCTTTATTTGCAAAAGATGAACTGTATAAATTGTTTCACATCATGAAATACTACAACATATTTTTCTTTAGAATAGGATCCCTTGACTACAGGAAACTAATGGTAATTGGATCCCCAACTTGGCTCACCCTTCCCTTTTTGGTTTCTGTCTTCTGAATATATTCTGATTTGCTTTGGTCTCAAAATATAGCACTTACAACCTAACCCAGTTCTCCCAAGCATGGGGGAGAAACTGATCTGTCTTCTTCCTTTCTTCTTTCCTTCCTTCTCATTTTCCATCTTTCGTTTCCACCCTTTCCCCTTCCACTCTTCCTTTGGCAAATACTGGGAATATAATCTCTATCTGGCACTGTATTAGGTCCTGGAGATAAAAATGAACAAAAGAAAACATGGCCTCTGCTTTCATAGAGTTTATAATCCAGTGAGGGATATAGAGAGGAACAAACAGTCTCACAAATAAATGTAAAATTGCATCTGTGACAAGTCCTAAGGAAAGGTATACAGTCTTATGAACCTGTAATAGGAGGATTTGAGCTAATCAGGGAGATCAAAAAGGCTTCTTTTGTTTTGAGCAAGATGCTTGAGGGAGGATAAAGCTAATAGGGTGACGAGAAGACAGAGAATCATCTCAGGTGAGGAAGCAAGCATATGCAGTAGAGGTGGGTAGTAAGGACCTTCGTGAAGGTGTGAGGAATGGAAAGAAGTCCAACACAAATGGAACAAGGAAGGGGATGCCTATCAGCAGGAATGAAGAAAGTGCCAGATCATGCAGGATCTTTGAGACCCTATTTTATCTCAAGCTTAACACAACAAATGGAAAACCATGAGGAGTTTTATTTTTTTTTCCATGAGGAGTTTTAAACAGGAGGAGATGAAATTTTAATTTTTGAAAGATTACAGGGAACAGTGGATTGGGAAGACACCAGAATATATGCACATGGATCAGTAAAAAGACTTGGGAACAGATAATGCCAAGGTGGCCTGTGGTAACAGGCAAGAAGACAATGGAATTGAGAACTATTTAGAAGGAAAATTGGCAAAACTTGATAATGGATCATATAAAGTGGGGAAGGGGAGGATTAGATAAAGGTGAGAGATTCATAGACTTACAGGTTCTATCTGATGTGACTGGAGGGGTGCCGTGCCATTCACTGAGGTGGGAGACATTGGAAGAGGGCCAGATTTGTGAGGAAAGATTAGGAGTACAGTTTTGTAAGAAGAGTCATTGAAAAGTGCACAAGGAAACATCAAGTAGAAGGTTTGATTATGTGTGTCTGGAGCTCAGGTGGTGATATGAATTTGTGAGTCTTCTGCATATAGACGGTAATTGAATCCATATGGAAGAACATCAAATAAAAAGAGGAAAGCCCAGAGCCCTGAACCTAGAACTCAATAATTAATAGCCCTTGAGAATAAAATGCAAAGAAAGACAGAGAAAGGAGCAGCTAGCAAGGTGGGAGGAAAAACCTAGAGGATGTTGAGGTGTCCACAGGAAATCAGTGTTTCCTTTTAGAGGGAGGGCCAGTGGTTGAGTGCTACTAAGTTAAGAATAGGAAGCATCCTTCTAGTTGATTCATATAAACTTACTGCCAGTTAAAATACTTAAATGCTTTTCAGATGTAAACAAACAACCCCAAGATCTCAATAGCTTAATGGAATCAAGATTTATTCTCCCTCACATCCTATTCCAGGGAGATTTGAATTGTTCACTTCAAAGAGGTGACTAAAGGAATATGCTGCTTTCATCTCATGGCTCCTCCAACTTGTCATTTCATGGTCTCCCTAGTATCATCCTGCTGAGGACAGGAGGCAGGGAGTGTGTGGGGGGAAGCACACCTGATCTTTGGCTTCCTCATTTTAGAAGTGACATATGTCACTCTCACTCACATTCACTCACTGACTGTCAGAGTCCATCAGTGGCAAAGCTAATTACAGGGTAGCTGGGAAATATAAAAGAGCCAAAGTCAGACCAGTGAACATTTACAAACCCCATGACCCATACCTTGCCCGTAAACAGTTGAAGTTTGGGATCCAGGTGCAGGACCTTGAATCGACCACCATTCAGTCTCAGTGTTGGATTTCATCATTTTAGCCCAGTAGGCCTTTTTATTTTATTTATTTTATTTTTTATTTTTTTATTTTTTTTAAAGATTTTATTTATTTATTCATGAGCAACACAGCAGAGAGGAGAGAGAGAAAGAGGCAGAGACACAGGCAGAGGGAGAAGCAAGCTCCATGCAGGGAGCCCGACGTGGGACTCGATCCCAGGTCTCCAGGATCAGGCCCTGGGCTTAAGGCGGCGCTAAACCCCTGAGCCACCCGGGCTGCCCCCAGTAGGCCTTTTTAGAGTTTGATTCTGAAATCTTGCATTTCCTCCTTTGCGTGAAGTTATTAAACACTTTGATCAGCATCCATTTTATGGTTTTATCCAATTATGGGATAAACTTTTTAGTTGAACAGGGCTAACAACTGAGTCCCATCTGAAATGTGTCTCGTGGTACTCCAGGTAGGTTTGAACCTACCCTTCAGCATCCCTGGTGCTGTTCAACCAGATAGGGGTTGCTCAATTGGACTAGCATTTGTAGATAATAAATAGTAAGAAGAATATTCTCCTAACATCAAGTTAAGATGTTTTTCAAAGTTAAATTAGAAAATAAATACATATGAAAATAAGATTGTCCCTCTGTCATAAGTAATCTGTGAATAAACACCTGAGGTATCTAGAGAAACCCCTATTTATGATAAATAGGGCATGAGCCTCTATAGAGAATGTGCTATAAAAACAAAAGAATATGCTATAGTCTAAATGTTTGAATCCCTCCCTTGCTAAATTTATATGTTGAAATCTCATGGCCAACATGATGTGGTCTTAGGAACTGTGGCCTTTGAGAGGTGATTAAGTCATAAGGACAGAAACCTTATGAGGAAATTAGTGCCCATGTGAAAGAGGCCCAAGAAACCTCCCTTGGCCCCTTTCCTACCCTATAAGGATGCAGCAAAAGATGCTGCTTATGAACCAGAAAGTGGGCCCTCACAAGTCACCAAATCTGCTGGTATCTTGATCTTGCACCTGCCAGCCTCCAGAATGGTGAAAAATAAATTTCTGTTGTTTATAAGCTACCAAATCTCTGGTATTTTGTTATAGCAACCCGAATGGACTAAGAATCAATATATTTATTGTCCAAACTTGGTATAAATACTAAATTGCAAGAAAGAATGTGGTCACGGAGGGAGCAGATGTTCGTGTGCTGGTGAAAAGTGCCAGGGAGCATAGACATTTATTCTGTGTGCCTCCAGCCCTAACCTAACCTAACCTGAATGCCTAACTGAGCATTCAGTCCTTCAGGCAGGTATAGCCAGATGTACATGAGTACAGTCTTGTGGCAGGCATCAGACAGACAAGAAATAAAACAGGGGGCACCTAGGTCTTCGTAACTTTGGTGTAAATAATATGGGGATGAGGAGCACAGCATAGGGAATATAGTCAATAATACTGTAATAACTTTGCTATAGTGACAGATGGCAACTAGACTTATTGAAGGGATCATTTTGTAATGTACAAAAATAATGAATTGCTATGATGAACATCTAAAACCAATAGGATACTGTATGTCAATTATATTTCAGTAAGAAAAAAATTTATAAGAGAAATTATGGTTTCATGGGTCAAGAGTTTCTGGTTGGGATGGTGAAAAAGTACTAGAGAGAGAGAGTGGTGATGGTTGTTTAATAATGTGAATTGCTGGGCAGTCTGGGTGGCTCAGCCATTTAGCGTCGCCTTCAGCCCAGGGCGTGATCCCGGAGTCCCGGGATCGAGTCCCAAGTCGGGCTCCCTGCATACAGCCTGCTTCTCCCTCTGCCTGTGTCTCTGCCTCTCTTTCTCTCTCTGTGTCTCTCATGAATAAATAAATAAAACCTTTAAAAAAATAATGTGAATCACTGAATGTCGCTGAACCGTACACTTAAAAGTGATTAAAATGACAAACTTTATGTTATGTGTATTTTACCAAAATTAAAAAAAAAAGAAAAAATGATGGATCTGGAACTCAGATGTGAGATTCTTATGGCACGGACACGGTTGAAATGTCCTCTGCCTGCTGCTACTCCCTTTCCTCAACCCTAGACTATATGAGGACAGTGAACTTCAAGTTCTGGGTCCCTCCAACCCAACAGAATCCACACTTCTCATCATCTGCTGAGATGACAGGGTGTGTCTCTGTGAGGACCAGGGAAGAACCCAGAGCCACATCCACTTGTTCCCTCATGAATCCTTGATCTAGTGTGCCCTCCCCTCCCCTCTACTTGCCGGCAGACCAACTCAAAGCAGGCTTGGCTGTATCCAATATATCATTCTCACCAATGTCTCATCTCATGTGTGGACCTGCCTTTGTAGTCTGGCATAGCTCAGGGCTCTCCTAGTTTTAAACCAATGATAACCAAAACAATCAATTCGCTCTATTTGCTCAGAATTTATGTATAATTCAGAATTGATAAATCTACCAGAGTATAGAATTTATCAGCCAAAATAAGAAGATTGCTCCACTTTTATGGTTATTCTACATTAATAATTTAGCAATCTGATTTAAACATCGCTATAGTTGGTGAGACACCTGAAATTTCAGAGGTGCCTGCCAACAGGTGCTTCTGGATTTAGAACTGGTGAGCAGGCTGGGGCCTCTGCAAGGAGCTGCCCTGTGTCCAGTTGTGTCCTCAGGGGCCAGCCTTACTCTTTAGCCACAAGACCTTCTAGTCATCATTTTTCTGGCTTGTCCACTTGACACTGGTGTCAAATGCTTTGTGGAAGTTTGGACATCCTGTGTCTCCTAAATTTCTGTCAACATTTAGAGTAGCTAACATTCAGAGTAGCTAAATGCTTCTTAGCAATCTTTTTATTCTTATTTGACTTCAGTGGCTTTTTTTCTAATATTTTTCTACTCATTACTTACTTTTCTCAACAGCTTTGCAGGTAAATGTGGCCAAGTGACTAGTTTCATCCAATGGAATGTAAGCGAATGTGAAATGTGAGACTTCTGGGAAATTTAGGAACCGTTGTGTCCTGCTACATCCTATCCTGTCTTCTATTGCCAGAGAAAACGGAGGTCCAGGTCCCTAGGTAAGTCGGGGGAGCAGAGCCTCTTGCTGACCTGGCTTGGGCATGTGGTGCTATTGTGTCATTTTGTGTCCACATCTTAACCAAGCTTATTCTGACTGATAATCCTGTTGGTCAGAAAATTTCTCTTTTAAGGCAACAATTGTCACACACTATGTAACGTACACATCTGAAATAGTCTATATTTTGTTTTATGAACAGCGATATACAATATGATGGCTTAGCCAAGTATCGATTCTGGAGTCAGAATGCTAGTGTTTGAATTGAGGCAACACCATTTACTAGCTGTGTGATCTTGGGCAAGTTTAATAACCTCTCTGAGCTTCGAGACATAAGAATGAGAATAGTACCTGCCTCTGAAGGTAGTTGTGAAGATCAAATGAGTTAAATTACTTAGAGTGCTGCCCGGCACACAGTAAGCATTTGATAGGTGTTTATTATAATGACTAGATATAACAGGACCCTCATGAATATTGCTGTAATTAAAGTGTGAAGCATTTTGATAATGTGGTATATGTGAGTGTTGTTGTTGCAAATCAGTATATACTTTAAAATTCTGATCATGAATGCTTAATTCTATTTACCCAAAAGAAAAAAATATTAGAACTAAACATGAAGCAGCTTATAAATAATTTCAAAGAAGGCAGACTCCCGCTTCCTTGTGGATAATGAGCAGCTGCTCCACATCTGTCGTCCTGTTTTGAAGTATATATGTGTTTAGCGACTCCCCACAATAAACAGTTTCTCTCTGACTCTTGTCTTTGCTAGATAATGCTATGGGCAGTCTATCGGGCCTGTGCATGAACACACATTTCAAGTAAGCGTGATTCCATTATGACTTTAAAACTTGATTTGATTTATAATTTACTTTCTCTTGTCTTTTCAAAAGATACAAACCCAATATCCAGCATCCTATTAGTAAGAGTTTAATTTTCAATTATCTATTTCCCTTATGAAAGTACTGATGAGAAAATATGTAGGCTCATTATATTCTAATCTTTGGATACTATAGTCTATTGGATCAAAGATGTGGTGCTAATTTTAGGTCTTTTGAGTTGCCTTTGCAGAAGTTATTCCCTCTATAGAAAGTATATGTTAGAACCACAAAGTAAAAGAAAATTTCTACTTCTACAGTGCTTATAGAATGCTACATTTCTCTCTTCCAGAATATTTTCTTGTTCACTAAATTATAGTCAGAATGTAATCATCATGAATATAAATGTTTTTACTTAGGTGAGTAAAGCAGGGTGGCCATGACTGGTATGAAGACTTAGACTTTAAGAATGAAAATAAATTGGAAAATTTTTTTAAAAAGTTACTTTCCCACGGAAAAAGGGTAAGAATTCATGTAATTTAGTTCCAACAGAAGCCCCAAAAGGGTCTTTTTCACCTTTGAACAATAAAATATTATTTTTCAGATAGTAAACATTCAGCAAAAGTATTTGCCCATACAAGATCTATAGAGCAATTACTCTTTCTCTACACATGTGACCAGGCCTGTGGAGAGCAGCTCCAAGAGGAATCCATCTTCACATTTTACGGGGAAAGCCAGTGGTGCGTGAATATGAAAAACCCTTCTCATAGGCCTAGTGCCCAGGATGGTATGCTCTGCAAGTAGACAGTGGTGGCAGGAAAGGGAAGAGGACAACACAGAAACCAAAGAGTAGCAGCAAAATTTCTGATTGGTTTTCTCCCAAGATTGTATTCATAAACTAGTTTGTTTCTATATGTCTACTGGGCTTGGAAATGTGAGGATCATACTAGCCAGCTGCTGTCTATAAATCTTGGCACTTGGATCTCAAAAAACTCTCCAACTTTGCTTTTGCAAACTCACTAAAAGCTAAGTTACCATAAAAAATAACTTTTGCCCTCACATGTCTTCCATGCTCAAAATGTCTCCAAATGTAAATCTCGCAAACTATAGATATCCCAAAAATCTATGCTTTTTTGTTTTCCTTTCTTTTTCTTAAAGTTTCAAAGCTTGTTTTTAACAAGTATTCTGTGACTTTTTTTTTCCTGCTTGCTCCAGGGTCTGAACATTGAAAAACAGTGACTCAGCCATAGGTTATACTCAACAGATTTTCTAGAAATTTAGATGTGTCATTAAGCCATTTGGCAAAATTAAGTAAGCAAAGATAAGAAACTTAACATAAGTGTGTTATGTCCCTGACTATTTCATTTTATATGTCTCTGATAGGACACAAGGGTATACGATGACAGAGATTGGTTTCTCCGGATAGGTGTGTAAACCAGAATTATCCATATCCATAAGTGTGTGTTTGGGAGTTGGGGAAGACAAAATAGATTCATTGAGTGCCTACATATACAGTTGCTATGTTTTATCCATGGAATCTTATTTAATGCCTACTGTTAATTACTGAGATAGATACTTAACATTTCTCTTTCATGGATGAGAAAAATGATACATAGAAAGTCAAAATAACTTTCTGGAATTGGGACTTCCTTTGGTGTGAGTCAAAAGCCCAAGCACTTTTTCACTACACCATGTTCTGAGCCTTTTATTGTTTCATATATATCCATTTTATTCTCTCTTTTAGAGACTTCAGATACATAGAGTTATCATTTTAAAGTATAATACAGCAAACTAACTACTTTAATTGAAGTACAGAGTACCAAAAAGTGCAATGGATTCTTTTGGGGGAAAATATGTCTAAACTCTACATTGGTGTTTTTGGATCTTAGAGGTAGTAGAGTATACCCTGAAAAGCAAGTTCTAGAGTCAGACAGCCCTAGGGTAACATCCTTGCACTGGCATTTACTTCTTAGCTTGCAAATTTAGGCAAAATACTTCATCCATTTGACCTTCAGTTATATTAGTGCAACAACAAAACAAAGTTACATGAAGTAACAAGGATTGATGTTCAGAAAACACAGTGATTGGTAGGGCATAGGGCACTGAATGATTAGAACCAGCTGAAATCACCACTAGAGGTATTGGTATGTATAGGGACTACTTTTCTCAATTTGCCCATAGATTCCTTGCCTACCTTCCTTCCCCATTGGTGGCGATGTGGAAAGTCAGAGGTGCAGTCAAGGTTGAGAGAGATAACATTCTAGGGGTTAATGATTGCAGTCAAAAGAGTTCAAGAGGAAACATGGCTGGAAGATTTGTCACTGTACTTTTACACTATAAAGTTCCAAATGGTAAGTTTGACATGGCCATAAAATGAACTATCATTTACATTTTCTTGTATATTCTGGGTAAGACTTGCCTTTGACATATTGGTGTGGGGTAACTCTTACTCAGTTGGACACAGGATGAAGAATATTCACAGTCCCCTGTGATTTATCATGAAAAATTAATAATAGGAGAGAAAGGGAACATGAACATTTGTTTACTGCACAGTGTAAGTCCAGATTCTTTATCCTCTGAGTCAGAGTCCCCCCAAATTAGCATGTCAGCCACATTCTCCTGATCTAATCTTACATGATTCTGAGAAAGAATGCTGCTGCAGTCAGCTGGATCAGCTCACCAGGGCAGCCCACTAGAACCAGGCTGGCCACCAGGCCCTGGAATGAGTCTACTGGTATGAGTTACAGAGTTCCTTAGGGCATCTGGTCAACCTAACACAAGGGATAGAGGGCCAGAAAATGCCCTAAATGGAAGAAACTGGAGCCATAGCACACATGGGTTCTAAGTAGAGTTTGCAATACCCTGGCAATGCCAGCACTGGTTGGTCCCAAGGCCCAGAGAAATTCTTAAAAATTATTAAAGAAGGCATTCTCAAAGTATAGGACCCCTTGAGCTCAAGTCCTGGTGCAGGAGCCTACATGTCTAGGTCTAAGGGCAGTAGAACCTGTGTAATTGGCTTTCATGTCAGTCCTGGAAATAAAAGGTGAAGTACTTAGTAAGAACAAGTAAGGACTCACTATATGTTGGATATCATCATCACCATCACCATCATCATCACATCAAATTATACTTTCCTTAGGAAATGTTATTAGGTACTCCAAGAAGAAAAGAAGTGAAGTATTGAAACAAAAGGCTTTAAAGAATTCAGGTTTTAGGTTAATGATAATGGGTTGAAACTCTGAAGTTATTTCTATTCTTTCCCACATAAACAAAAGTAAGGGATTTTTTTTTTTTTAAAGTATAAACCTGTCAGACAAAGAGAATGGGTGAGAAGTCAACAAAACCCAAATTTTGGAAAATATAAAGCAGATGAATGAGTGGCTAATGTCTTGGGAGACTTGAGAAAACTGAATTCTAAATTAAGAGTGAGGAAAGCTGAGAAGCAACCCAATTTTTGCTGGACTCATAAGTTGGAAGCAACACTTCTGAAACTAGAAGTGAAGATAGGACTGAAAACAAAGATTGGTCGAAAATGAGATTCTCAGACCTCCTCACCACTCCATGCAGAAAAGCCAACAACCCACCCCAAGCCAAGGCTAGATTTTCTGGAGCTCTGGTGTTTGGATTAGAGAACCAGAATTATCCACATTAAATAAAATAATAAATATTTAATAATTAAATAAAATTAAATTTGAAAATTACAATTAAAAATTAAAATTAAATTCAATTAAAATAATACATAAATAATTACATAAAATAAATAAATGATTGCCAGTCCCCACTACTATCACTATTGCTATTTTGGGTCTTTGTTTTGTTTTATTTTGTTTTGTTTTGTTTTGGTCTCATTCAATTCCCAGAACTCTGACAACCAGGGTTAAAACATTCTAGTCAGGATTTTGGAAGAATCTTTTCTGGAAGATTTGACCAGCCCAAAGAAAATGCCTTAAAGATATTGACAAACATTATATGGTCTCATTCATTTGGGGAATATAAATAATGGTGAAAGGGAATAGAGGGGAAGGGAGAAAAAATGGGTAGGAAATATCAGAAAGGGAGACAGAACATGGAAGACTCCTAACTCTGGGAAACAAACTAGGGGTGGTGGAAGGGGAGGAGGGCAGGGAGTGGGGGTGACTGGGTGGTGGGCACTGAGGGGGGCACTTAACAGTGTTATTCTGTATGTTGGCAAATTGAACACCAATAAAAAATAAATATATTATTAAAAAAAAGATATTGACTATGCCATCACCTTTTAGTTGCATCCTAATATCCATTCTTCCCTTATTCTATAGTAACATTATTTTAAATTAGTCATATGGCTATACATATTTTGTAAAAGGCCAACCTCCTTTGCCGTGAGATGTGGCCAATATTTCTGGCCAATGTGATGTAAGCAGATGTTCTATGTAAAACCTTTCCTCCCTTCTTCCATTTTCTTGTGGATTAGAATGTAGACATGGTGCTGAGCCTTCTTGTACATCCACAAAATAGTAGAGCAACAAGATAGAAGATGTCTGGGTCCTGGAGTGTTATGCTAAGCCCAAACATGCATTTGATATAAATAAGCTTTTCCTTGTTTAAACCATTCTTCTTTAAATTTTATGTTACATATAGCTGAATGTATATATTAAGCAATATAATAATTGGCACAGCCCAATAACCCTACAGGGAAGCACAGGGTTGAAGAGTCCTGGCCAAGCACATGGAGGTAACAAACAACTCTATAGAGCTTCACTCTCAAAGTTAAGAAGTCAGCCAAAACTACCAGAAATTTGAGAGATATTTGAGCTATAACAATCACAACAATAATGGCAACAAGAAAGAAATTTGGAGAAAAAAAAGAAACTATGCAAGAAAAAATCCAAAATTTATCGTTAACCCTTCAGATAGATAAGACATGTATCTTGAGTTCATAAAGCAAGAGAATACCTTAAAAATGGAACAAAGAATTATGGCTTTTGAGATTGAAAATATGATTACCAAAAAAAAAATATGATTACCGAAATAAAAAATTCAATTGAGAACTGGAGGATAAAATTGAAAAAAAAAAAAAAAAGTCTCCCAGAAAGTAGAACAAAAGGCTAAATAAGAAAAATTTTTTTTTAAAAAAAGAATCAATTAAAGAATTATAACATCCAAATAATAAGAATCACAGCAAGAAGAAGAGAAAAAAGTTAGGTGTAAAATCTTCTAAGAAATGATTCAGGAAAATTTCCCAAACTAAAGCACATAAATGGACAGATTGAAAGAGTCCATTGCATACTTAACACAATGCACAAAAAGGAGATCCATATCAATCTATATCACCGAGAAACTGCAGAATACTCGGGCAGAGAACAGATCTCAAGAGAATCCAGTGAGGGCTAAAAAGGTAACACAAAGAAGATTCAGGAATCAAAAAGTCACCAGACTTCTCAACAACACTGGAAACTAGAAGGGATAGAACCTTGACTTTAAAATTCTGATGGAAAATGATTGCCAATTTAAAATTCTATACCAAGCTAAACTATTGATCATGTATGAGAGTGGCCTACAATATTTTAAGTCATTCAAGAACTAAAAACTTATCTCCCATGCAACTATTCTCAGGAAATGACAAAAGGATGCCTTTAACCAAGAAAATAAACCAAGAGGGAGGAAGACACAATTCCACAAAATAAGAGCGAACTATGAAAAATTCAACTCAAGAGAAATGTGAAAAGACCCCTCAGGGTGATGGTTGTCATAGGTCAGGTTCCCAGGGCAGAGCCTGAAACAGAAATTCATGTGCCTGTGACTTATTGGAGCAGAGCTCTCAGGAAAAAGCAGAAGAGGGAAACAATAGGGTGGGGGAAGGAGGCAAAGATGAGGACGCAGCTGAAGAACAGCTCAGCATCATCCTATGGGGAGCACAGCTGCATAAATTGCACCTAAAGGCAAGGAGACCAGACTTTTGTATCCTGGGTCAATCCAGTATTGACCATGGGAGGGGTGTAACCTCTTAGTTGAAATGGCTCCCGTTTGACTTCAGATAATTTATTGGGGAAGGAGCATCTGTGAGGCACTGGCATATATAGCAACTGCAAGATAGGCACCCCAGCCCTGTAAGAGAATCTGAGCAGGGTGCCAACAGTGACCACTACAATGATGAGAAACTAAGCCACTGGGTGAAACAGGCATTGAGGGCAAGACGGTCAGACTAGAGACCTGAAGGTTCTGGAAGAGATGTCTTTAAGAAGATAAAACTGAGGGAATGCTTAATGTGCTTGAACATACTGAGAGGAAGGTTATACAAATGAGGGAGAGTTTGGAAAAATTAGTCATAAAGAACTTTGCAAACATAAAACAGTAAAATAACCCCAGGGAAAACTAGAAGTTGTACAGGAGGATAAATTAATCAAAGGTATTATATGGCTCGACCCTGAATAGCGTTTCAAATGGTCATAATAATGAATACACTGAATATTGATCTAACCAAAGTGTGAAATAACTACCAAGAGGATGAGGCAGTGGAGTAAAAGAGTCCTACTGGATTGTCCACTGGTGAACCCTGCAGTTTTCTCTGGTTATCTGCCAATGAGCCTTTTGGGACCAATGTTTCCTTCCTCCCAGGATCTTTCAAGACTGGTATTCGACTCTCCTAGGCAACTGGCATAAAGCTACAAAATGCTGATCTCCACAGGCAACACCACCCTTATTTGTATAAAACCCACTGTCACATCCTCTGCCCCCACCACAACCCTGCCAGCAAAGCCCCCATAAGAAGAAAGCAACTGGTGTGATGGAGCTGCCCCTCTCCAGAGCACATCCTTGTGTCTGGCTATGCTCGCTCAAGCAGAACTCTCCATTTGATGCCAAGAAACTGTGTATCCTGCTAGTCCTTCCACGTATGAGTCTCAGCCTGCACTGTTTGCTGCTGTGGCACTGTCTGAGCCCTTTTTCTTAATACTTCCATTGTCAAAGTCAATAGATAATACCTAAAACCAATATATCAAAAAGTGGGAGTACAAATAGTTGTTTAGGGCTATTTAGAGATACTGAAAGTAATGCTAACAGAATCAATAGTGCCTCTGGGAAGTGGGGAATGTAAAGCTGGGGTGAAGGATTTCTACTTTCCATAACAAACACTGGAGAACTAGATGCATACATAACTTTCGTGGAGATAAAAATATTTTTGAAAATGGTTAAACGAGCTGCTTTACTGCTGTATTTTTCAAATGTTTTGTAAGTGGAAATTTTCTAAGGGCAAAATAAGGTAGGCACCATTCCCCAAACTTATTTGGCCCTGGAACTTTTATATGTATTTCTTTAATCGCTTGTTAACATCTTCAAAGGCACACACACTGCCATTTGGTAACTACTATCTTCTAGAAAGAGCACAGATTTATAGAAAGCAGAAAAACCTGAGGTCTATAGGGAAGGCATTTATCTAGCACTTACTGAATGCCCATATTGTCCTGGGTTTGTGCTAGATGTCTTTTAACATGTGCTTGCTCAGGTAATTGGATTCTGATCAGATGTGATGAAATTTTGACTCAGTTTACATTTCATTCATTCAAGAGAAGTTCACTGAACGTCTACAATGTGCCAGGCACTTCTGGGGGAAAACTGTACAAAATTCATACAGCCTCTGACTTCACCACAGAGATTCTGCAACACTCAGGAAGAAAAGGGGAATGGATATATTTGGACAATCCATTTACTACCCATAATTTTGCATTTCATTTAAGGGACCCATTTCTGTATGTTCAAAAGTGACTTCCACATTCAACTGCCACATGATGTGCTACGAAAGCTCACTCAGCCCAGGTGGTTTAGAGCCAACCACTACTCTCTTAGTTCAAGAGACATACTCATTACATCCTACATCTAGAGCTGCAAGGGTCCAAGGGGGCTCTGCAATCTTCTCCTGCTTTAGGTCTTTGAAGATAGAAACTGCTGCTGCATGGTAATGCATTGAATTGATTCAACCATGGAAGCTCACAAAGGTAGCAAGTTTATACAGAACTCCTGAAACCTAAGGAAAGACAAACTCAGAATACGTAACCTCACATTCCTTTTGCTTTATTACAGTTTATTATTTTTTTGACCTATAAAGTTATGTGTTTATCTTAGAACCTTTTAAATTATAGCAAATATCAATTCAAAAAAATCAACCATAGTCACTCATTCAAAGGTAACCACCTTAGTGTATTTTCTTGCAAGATTTTTAAAAAAGTTTTTCCCATACAGACGCTTGTCTTAATTTCTAACAAACTAATAGAACAATGGCCCAGTAAGGAAACCTGCAGGTACACACTGAGCTGCTTTCCCAAGCCCTGACTCACAATGCACTTGATTTCCAGGGGATAATGTATGCTCCTCATGCCTCATCACTGCAGCGTTAGAGGCTCTGGACCACTTTATCACTCTGAGCATCTTCCTTTTGGATGTAAGTATTGGAGGGAAACAAATCACTAAGAAAGAGAGAGACAAGAAGATGTTAGTTTTGATTGCAAAAACACACAAAAGACAAGGCAGAGAGAGAGCCTACATCAGCGGTGCACTTTGCTGCAGGGAGAGCTGCTCTCTCCCAAGAGCTACCGGTGTGCAGGGGCAGAGGCGCCAAGAACACCAGCTGTCTGTCAAGTGGGGGAAGGGCGGGAAACTACATAGATTCCTCAGCTAGGGGGCACTAGGTGCCCTTCATATGCCGCAGGAAAAGAACATTGAGCACTTGAAAACTGCTATGCTGGAAAACATGCCTTTCTATAGAGTTCTTTGGCTTTTCTCTTTTGTTTAATGGTCCTAACATGCTTTTTATTGTATTGATTTGTCAAAATCTGATTCTTAGTGTTCAAGCCACAGGCCAATTTATGTTAATTTACTGTTCTTGGCTAAAATAGCTCATCAGATTAAAAAAAAAAAAAGGTGATGAGTGATGAGGGTTTTATTTTAAATACTACACATTTAAAATCTTTATAAATGTTTTTTTAAAAATGTTTCTTTTTAAAGATTTTATTTATTTATTCATGAGGGACACAGAGAGTAGAGAGAGAGAGAGACAGAGAGGCAGAGACACAGGCAGAGGGAGAAGCAGGCCCCATATAGGGAGCCCGACGTGGGACTCCATCCATGGTCTCCAGGATCACTCCTGGGGCCGAAGGCAGGCACTAAACCACTGAGCCACCCAGGGTTCCCCTTATAAATGTTTTGCATCTTCTAGTTTATATATATTTTTAAAAATCATAAATAGCCAGTGGTGGGAATAAAATCACTCGGGGGAACTGTTTTACCATTTTTTAGAAATCAGCACCAATTTTCATTTGAGTAGTTGCCAGACAAGTCATCACTTCTTAGCTCCAGTTATAATATCATTCAGCTGAGTCTTCTCCCTCAAACCGCTTCACTTCCTATACTTCACATAAGGATGATAAGAAAGCCAAGACTGAGAAGGACAAATGATTTTCACTTGGTTACCGTGAAGTACCGTAGAGTTGGGAGGAGTACCTAGAAGAAATCCCCCTTGGAAGACTGTGCAGGAGGCCCACAACAAATACTTCTTTGTAATAAAATTTTTTTCTTTGGTCAGCAAATTATATCCTAAATTAGATGAAACCTGTAGACCTTGAATATAATCCAGCTAACATGACTGGATTACAATGCAGTAGTTTGAATATAAACATCAATGCCATGCTTAAAATGTAAGAATGGCCTCCATCAAAATAGCGTAAAAAAATTGAAGGATTAATTTTGTCTCTGTGGTCCAGTTCCTGAAGGCCTGGCCACTTCCCCTACATGAATTTGGCCCCATACATGGCCAACCTGCAATGACCATCTCTCCAAGCACAGCCTGAGACAAGACACACTCAGGCAGTGCTTGTACTACTGCACAGACCAAGATCTGTTGGCAGAAGAACTGCTCTTCCAGAGCCCTGATGAGGCAGCCACTTCCACGGGGACCCACAGGTTGCTGGTCAGTGCCCACACCCCCTTTCCACTAGGAGTGGGCTCAGGGTTCCTCTTGAGAGTTGTCGGATAAAATACGCTACATCCGAATATTTCATGGGACACGTACTAAAAAAAAAAAAAATACATTCTTTATCTTAAACTCAAATATAACTGACCATCCTGTAATTTTCTTTAGTAAATCTGACAACTTTATTTCTTTAATAAGGAGGAATTACTTTCTTCTTAGGGTAGAAATCCTTAATTTTCTTCTTCACTGGGTTTAGGGAAGATAGGAAGGGATATAAGATGTTTTTGTCTGAAGTCTGTGTTTTCCACATGAACATGCACTCATTTACAAGAATAAGAACCCAGAAAATTAGTGTTTAGTCAGATTAGCCCAGTAATCTAAGAACTCAAATTATCTTAGTCTGAAGTCCAAGAGTTATATATTCCCAGTGTCCTCTCCTATCCCTGTAACTATTACCAAATAAAATGGCATACTGGCTCATACAAATTGGAATCAGAAAGGTTCCATCTTTACCCTGACTTTTTTCTATAAGAAGTAACTTCCCTGTGCTTCTATTTTATCTCCAGGAATTTAATTGGCAAGGTTCTACTATACTGGATAATAGTCGAAGAGTTGATTTTATTTTTAAAATCTGACCATGATTGAGCATCTCAAAGATAGGTAATCTTAAAATAAATATATAATTACCATGCCTATTGTAAATGTTCTCCCCGAAAATTTTCATTACCTTTTTTAGGGTCAGACGTATATTCACAAAAGAAAAAGTGGCTGTTTATATTATCTGAATTGAAGAATACTTGGAAGCCTCTCTTATATTAAGTTAGTTTCTGTCTCTAGATGCTACAATACTAAAAAGATCCACATGCAATGATCTTTTTAGCTGGTCTCTTTAAAATCCCAGAAAGAGATTATTAAAGCACTCACACTTTAAAGTTGATGACCATACAGGGAGACTGGATTTCAGTCAGGATAAGCATAATGAATCTGAATTCAAGTCACTGAATAGTGCAGGAAAGGGATGAAGATGTAGTTAGGAGTAGGATGTTAGGATCATACCCAAGAAATTGTCATTTGCTCCATAAATTCACCTCAGGTTCATTCTGACTCATGCTCTTACTCTACTCCCAAGGTGTCTTGTTTTTAACTGAAGAGGGGGTTGATTTTATTTAGCCAGATAACCTTACTTTCTGCTCTTAGAGTGGGACCCGTTTACCACTGGTACCACTCCAGTCCAATGTAGGCTGCCAAATAGGTCCAATTCAGATACCATGGTAGAGTGCTGAAGAGCTTTCCCTGTTTACCATTAATTTGCTGTGTGACCTTAAGCAAACCACTTAACTTCTCTGGACCTCAGTTTTATCAATCTAAGATGCCAGAATGGCACTGGATGGACTGTCAGTATTACCAAGAAAAGAAAAAGAAAAACATCATCAAGGCATTGTACTTTGTTCAGTAGAAAATATTTACTTTTTGGGACGCCTGGGTGGCTCAGCAGTTGAGCTCTGCTTTTGGCTCAAGCTGTGATCCTGGAGTTCAGGGATCGAGTCCCACATGGGGCTCCCTGAGGGGAGCTTGCTTCTCCCTCTGCCTATGTCTCTGCCTCTCTCTTTTTGTGTCTCTCATGAATAAATAAAATCTTAAAAAAAAGAAGACAATATTTACTTTCTCATCCATCACTGCTCTATTCCTCCCTAGTCATATGGTCTTGGGAAATTTATTTCAAAAAAAAAAGGGGGGGGGGCAGCCCTGGTGGTGCAGCTGTTTAGTGCCGCCCTCGGCCTGGGGTGTGATCCTGGGGACCCGGGATCGAGTCCCACGCTGGGATCCCTGCATGGAGCCTGCTTCTCTCTCTGCCTGTGTCTCTGCCTCTCTCTCTCTCTCTTTCTGAATAAATAAATAATCTTTAAAAAATTATTTCATCTCTCTTTGCCTCTATACAGGGAAAAATAATACTAGATTATAATATTATGATAGTAAAATGAGGTAGCACATGTGAAGCACTTAGAACAGTTTTGATGTTTGATAAATTTTTGCTATTATCACAGTTCATAATAGTTATCGGTCCCTTCAAAAACATTTTATTTTATTTTATGTAGTTTAAAGATTTTATTTATTTATTCATAAGAGACACACAGAGAGAGGCAGAGATATAGGCAGAGGGAGAAGCAGGCTCCCTGCAGGAAGCCTGATGTGGGACTCGATCCCAGGACTCTGGGATCACACCATGACTGAAGGCAGACTGTCAACCACTGAGCCACCCAGGTGCCCCAACATTTTGATTTTATTTTTTTTTTAATTTTTATTTTTTTAACATTTTGATTTTAAAGAAAACATTAAGTTATATCAATAGCCTTAGTATGTTCTTGTTGTAATTGGCATTTTTATGAAGATATGGTTGTTTTTTTGTCTTCCTATTAATCATGTTCTACATAAGTTTTAAAAAGTAAAAATGCACATCATCACCATCAATTTCTCAGAATTCAGAGGGAATAAAGAATCCTTTTCACGTATATTGTATTAAACAAACCAGAAAAAAAATCTTAATTCTCCCTCTGAAGTAATCCCCATATTTCAATACCCAACCATAAAATAGTCCTTAAGATATTGAAGATTCCACATCTCCAAAGGAAAGATTTTCAAAAATAATTTTTGAAAGGCTAAATTAAAACTTTTACCTCTCTAAACTAACCTTTAATAAAAGCATGTATTTCCTAAGGGAGTAAACTGTAGAGATATGTGGTGAGAACAAGAATTTCAACCAAACTTGCTGTCTTAAGCTTTACAAAACCTACTGCCTGTGGAAGGACACCTCTTCCCCTCCTGTTACCACTCATCTCCATCACCACATTCCTAGTGCCGTGTCTGAATTTATCAGTTACTCAAGCAATTTCTATTAACGTGAGTTTCCCCAGAAGCATATTAAATCACTTAAGAATGATTTAATCATTACATCATTTATGGTACTAAACCTGTTCTGTGTTGTAATGCATTTTCATTTGTCTTATGTATATCTAGCTTGATTGTTGTATTTGTATTATTTCATCTTCTCATTTTTTTTTCTTTTCTTTTTGGAATGTAGAAAATGTTATTAGCTCTGGAAGTGGTTAATGTGATGAAAAAACATATGATATTGAAAAAAAAATCCACCTCAATCCAAAGTGATGGCAGTAAGTGGAATCCAGTGTATCATGGAACACCTAATGCACACAAGATGTGGAGCGTGTCCCTTGGTCAGAACTTTTAAATACTAAGTAGCAGTGAATGGGAGAAATAAATCAACTGGGAGGATGGCTAGAATAATAAACAGGGAAGATGCTTTATACTCACATCCCAGCAAAGCAATATGAAAAAGTGATCCTGGCTGTCATGAGCTATTACTGAGTGAAAAACTTCTTTGTAGCCCTTCTAACTTAAAAAAAAAAAAAAAAAAAAGGCAGAAGAAAGTGCTGGAGGAAAATAGCCTTCTTTCTTTGGGTCCTTCAGAAAAGTCAGTAAAACAAACTGCTATGTATCATCTGTTTAGTGACAGAAAAAATATATATTGAGATCAAAGATAATCAAGGTACACCTGGTTATTATTTGTAAAGACTTAACAGTAAGTTTTTAATGATTAATTTATCTGCCACATAACGCCTTAATAGATCATGTGCAACATCAAGGGAGGAATGTGGTACTGCATTTCTAAAGCCTCTTTCTATGTCTCTGAATGATAATAGGCATGGAAGCCATCATTAGTCTTGTTAGATGATGGTTCCTTCAGGAATCTCCTATGTGTTACCTTTTAGAGGGAAGGTCAGGGAAGCCACCCCCTGGGACTCCCCTGCAGGATACAACTAACACAAGCATAAACTGTATGGAAATGGCTAAATTATCTTCACTGAGACCTTGGCCTTTCACATCAATCAAGTCCTTCTGAACTAGTAAAACAGATAAGCACCCTGCTGGCAAAAGTGTTACTATCCTTATGCTTGTCATGACTGGCACTACAAATTTAACAATAAACAGGCAGTTGTTTGTCTTCTTTAAAAAACAAAATAAGCGTGCCGAGTGTCGCAGGTTCCCTCCGACCCTCCTCTAAAGACCCTTTATTCCGGAATCCGATCGTAGTGGCTATCGGAGCACATGGAGAAGGTAATACTGGTCTGACAAGCCACAACAAAGCAAAACGGGACCCCATGGCTGCTGTGTGGGAGGGGCGGGCAGATTTATCCACCCTCACGTCTCAGCTTCCTGAGAGTGGAGCCTGTGTCAATGCCTCATCCTGACACCTAACTCATGGGGGAATTATAAGTCATCAATACCAATGACTGTAAAACACTTTGTAAATAAAAATGGCTTAGAAGTTCCAATTAACAACAGAAAGTAACCCTCTGGGATGTACCAGAGAGAAATAACTACAGCCATAAATAAGCAATGGTGGGTTTAGGCTTACCTCTTATTTCAATGCCATTAAAAATGGGCCTCCTTCCCATCTCCAATCCAAAGACCCCACTATGATTTCTTCTCTTACCTACATTACAAAGTGTCACAGCTTGGGAGAGAAAGGGTGGAGGGGACGCAGGGTTGAGCATTTCCTACTGTTTTCACATGAGTGATCGCCCCCCTCCCCTACCACACACACACACACACACACACACATCTGATCTCTCCTCCTGAGAAACAGCCACAACAATCTGGTGGTATAACTTAACTGCAGTAGCCAACTGCACGACCACTACAGATGTGCAGGAAAGAGGGCTTGGAAGCAAGAGGCCCAAGAAGTTGCTAACGGGCACGCCTTCAGTGCACTTTCATGCTCACCCCATCTCAAGCTTTCATGAGTGGACACAGTGGTTGTAAGTGTGGCCCGGGAAGTGTCCACCGAGCCTGTAGCACGTTTCAGGCTCCGTGCTGGCCACTTCCAATATATTTCTCTTGCACCTGTAAAGAAACAGAGGCTTCAGTAGCAATTCAATATGACTAAAGTAAAATTAAATTAATAGCCATGCAATACTTTTGTATGCCAAACATTATTCAAAGTGCATTATTTTTTTTAAAGATTTTATTTATTTGAGAGAGAGAGAGAGAGAGAGAGCACAAGCGGGGAAGAGGAGAAGCAGGATCCCTTCCCCTGCCCCTCCCCCTCACCCCCAGAGCAAGAAGCCCCACATGGCTCGATCCCAGGACCCTGGAATCATGACCAGAGTTGAAGGCAGATGCTTAACCGACTGAACCACCCAGGCCCCCATAGAAGTGCATTATAAATCCAAATCATTGTTACTCAGAATGACCGTGCAAAGCAGGTAGTATTATCATCTGCATTTTTAAATGGAGAAACCCAAGCAGAGAGATTGAATAACTTGCCCAAGGTCACAGCAAACTGAGACTTGAACTGTAGGTTCCATGCCTTTAACCACTTCTCTAAATTGGAGTAAGACCCTAAGCTCCCTGCTCCACAACTAGTGTCTAGGGACTCTGCTGGATTACAGAAAATTACAAATAAGCAGGTAAAACAGGGTGGCATCTCCTTCAGGTGCTCACCTGCGCAGGCACACACAGGCGAACACTGTAGGGTGACAGGAATCTTAGGAATGTGCAAAATAGTTGGGAAATGTATGTAAGGGAGCATTTGATTCAGACTGGGGTCTTTAGAGAAGTCTTTTTTTGAAAAGATAATGAGTTTTGATTTCCATTTCCTTAGAAAATCTTATTACATGTCCCCCTGTTTTACTGGAGCTTTCTTATAATCTTTGGCATACGTGTGCGCAGCGTGTCCGCAAGGAGTAATTTTAAATATCAGATCAAATCAAATTAGTACCAGCCTTAGTAGCAACCTGTTCAGGCTACTGCAAGATCAGAACTCACAGCAGCAGAACACGGGTTTCCAGAGCTTGACCAGAAACCAGAATCCAATCGGGGGACATTCAAGGGAGCTTCTGGTGTGGCATAGACATTAGGCATCTCTAGGGCAGGCAGCTAAAGGCTGGCTGGTGGGCTTGGCTATTAGATATCCTAATAGGCGGAGGGTCTGACTTTCCTGCTCGGCCCTGCAGAGAGGGTCTCTAAGGCCAACATCCCCTTCCAACCTGTGAGAAGGTGCACCCACAAGCAGAGACATGCCCCAGGAGTATTTGGGAAGATGAGTTGGGGAGAGGACTGGGGGGTGACGGACCCAGACAGGGTGCTCAGCTTCTGTTTGCTCCTTGATTTCCCTCTGCTGAGGGATTCGTCCCCAGGAAGAGCCGACCCCTCTGCCCCCCTCCACCCCTGCAGCACTGCAGTGGTGTCCGTGTAGGACCTGCCCTGCCACACACCTAACAAGAACACGTGGAAGCCTTTTCAACACACGGCCCTTTACCCGCTGTATGTTTTGTGCCTTTTAAAAGGTATGGCACATGGGTGCAATGAAAAAACAATGATGTTACAGATGAGTGGCATGGAAGCACAGTCACTGTGTATCACTGAGTGGAAAAAAAATAGGTTATAAAAATAGCACGTATCAAATACAAAATTGATACATAGTTATAGTCAAATAAAAATATAGGGGGAATATACATCAAGATATGTATGTATAGGGATTCAGGGTGATTTTTTCCTCCCTTATCTGTATTCCCTATAATGAATGTGCATTATTTAATTTTTTAAAGAGCTATTTTAGGTTTTCCTCAGAAAGTGGGAGAATATGAAATAGGTAGTCCAGGTAAAGGTTATAGTCAGTCTTTTTTTTTTTAAAGATTTTATTTATTTATTCATGAGACACACACACACACAGAAAGAGAGAGGGGCGGGGCAGAGGGAGAAGCAGGCTCCACGCAGGGAGCCCAAGGTAGGACTAGATCCCGGGTCTCCAGGATCATGCCCTGGGCCGAAGGCAGACACTCAACCATTGGGCCACCCAGGCAGGCGTCCCAGTTATTGTCAGTCTTAATGTTTTTTTGTTTTTTTTTAAAGTACTGATTTGATTGAACTATTTCAGGTTGAGGAACAAAATATTAATGTTGGGGAGAGACGTATGTTCATGATCTGGTTTTGCTCATGAATGACCAAAACCACACATAAAGTGGTCATTGTCATTCAGCATATCCCCAGAATTCAGATTTTATAACTTCCCTACCATTTACCAAATCAAGATCAGAGTATCCCAAAGTAGATCTAAAGGGGGCATTGATAGATTTTAGAAGATGAAAAACCAGAAAATCGAGTGGCCAAGTTAATTTGGGAATGTTGAGCTCAATAAACACTAAATATGCTTCTTGACTGCAGGGCTCCTCAGAGCTCTCATTACACTAATCTACACTTTTACATTTTCTGGAAACTGTTGGGAGTCTATAAGGCATTTCCAAATTTCATTTTTATCCATGATATCTGTGGTGGTTTTTTTTTTTTTTTTAAACCAAAGAATCACAAAGGTCTAATGACCATACAACAAACTTAGGACAATATTGTTCTAAAATAGTATTCTAGAAACACCTATAAATGCATGTACTGTTCCCCTCAGGAGAATTAAAAAATGACTTGGCAAATATGAACCCACTATTTTTGCCAAAACACTCTCTAATTTCAAGACCTGTGACATTGATGAGGATATAAAATCAATTCTGCCAAGCTGCCCCAGCAGAAGCACCAAAGAGTTCTCATACCAGTGCAAAAGCATCTGAACTTCAACCGAAATCTGTGAAATCACTTTCAAGTAAATGGGACCAGTCTGTAAACAAAATAAAATGTACACCTGTCACTGCCATTCATTTCCATAATCACAGTTTATAAATTTACACGCCATGAAAAGCTTTATTCATGTTCATATGGTGTGAAAATTGCAGGAAAAACTCAAATTAATTACCTTTCTTAAAACATAGCAATTTAATTTTATCGCAGACAAAAAGGGAATTTATTCACAAGCCATAAAACTTCTGGAAATACAGTCATGAAATAAGACCTAGGAAGAGTGGCTTGTGCTCCAACATGTCTTCAAGATGTAGAAGCAACTTAACTGGCCATAGCTACAATCTGTAGTCTTAAGGCCCTGGATCAGGTCTCTCCAGCTTAGCCCTTGGGAAGATCTCAAAGGTAGACTTGGCCCAATAATATGATCCTTTTCTCAGGGTTTACTCAGAAATTTCCTCCCAAATCTACATAATCTGGTGACTTTCAGAATCAGAAGTTGAACAGCTGAGGTAGTTCATCCCTAGTTTGCCCTCAGAACCTCTGTAGACACCAGTTGAACACATCTCAGAATCCATTTGGGTAGGAGTGGGAGGGACTCCAGGGATGGAGCCTTTTTTTTTTTTTTTTTTTTTTCTTGGAAGTATTTTATTTCTCACTGAAATAAGCTGATTAGTATGTAGAAAAGCAACAGTCTCTTGATTTCCACAAATGTGTTTTGATTTTTTATTCTGGGCCTCAAGTTCCTTCCTGCATACATTTAACTGCAGCCCACTCCAACACTGGTACATTTACTGGGTCGAGGGGTTGTGGGGGTGTACTTCTCCTTGGAATCTTGCTTACATTTGCATGTGAAAAGAAAGAAATGCTTTTGAGTAATTAGTCATCTGAAATTCTGCACCATGAGGAAAAAATTTGCTTTTGGATATTTATGGGAAGAAAAATCCATATGGACAATGAATACAGTATTGACATGTTGGGGGGAAGGGTTGGGGGCACAGCACATTATATTGAATTTCATCCAAACAATGGTAAAAGTAATATTGCTACTTTCTCATAAATAATAGCTAACTCCGGAAAATAAGACAAAGCTGGGGCGGGCGGGGGGCGGGGGGCTTTTCCCACAAGTTAAATTTCTTTTATTAATTCTATGATTTAAAAAAAGCCCTTTCTTTTTGACCTGATATTTTCATGCCATATTGAAGAAACTCATGATCAATATGTATTGATTTGATCACTAATTGCATTAATTTTGCTTTAGAAATTAGAAAGGCTCTAATGAGAATGTGAAATCACTTCAAGATAGTGCATTATGGGCAGGCTAATTTAGCTGGACTCTGTGCATCAGATTATTTCATTATGAACCGCCAATTACCATACAAACGGATGAGATAAATAGCTTTTTTCTGAGCAGATTTACATTTTTGAATTCATCTATAAATTTCAAGAGCTTAAGTTAATTTATATCCCACAACCATATTTAATATCCAAATAGTTCAGTCATGAATGCATTATCTGCATAAATGTTTACTTCAGCATTTCATATTATGCTTTGAACAACATTGGAAACGTTTTTAAAAAATATTTGCTCCTACTGCATTTAATTTCTTAAAGAAAAATATGAAATGAATATTTTTGTTAAAATCTTCCATACCATCACTTAGCAATTGGCACAATAAAACCGAGAGAGCAAGATGTATAAATGTTGTTCAAGGTTTATGAAATCATGAGAATATGAAATAGGCTGATTTTGAAAATTGAGTGCAGATGCTAAAATAACATCCCAAGAAAGAGAGGCCATAGAGGCTTTTAAATGTTGTGTGTATTTCTGCTGTTCTTAGAAAGCTACGCATACAGGTGAATCAAATAAAAAGACTCCAGAAGGAGAGTTCTCTTAAGTAAAGTTCCACCTAATTTGATTTTGGGGGGAGCTTGAGTGGAGTGGTATTGTGGTATATGGGAGAGATATGGCCAGAGGCAATCTGAGATGGCCAGAATTCTGAGATATCTTGAAGAAAATCAATGCATCAAAAGGAAATCCACAAATATTTCAGAAATAAATATCTGAAAGCTCCTGGTATTTTTGGAATGTGTATTTATCCACACAAAAGGAAATGAAATAGATACTAATGGGAGCCTCATAGGGCCCTGTGATGTTCTGAAGTGGTAAAGATAATGAAGATGCTACTTTTCTGCTGTCTAGTATTTAGTGATAAAATCATAGGCGCATAACTTTGGCACCCAATTTCTACAGTTATAATTACTGTACATTTATGAAATTAAAAACTTTAGAAAACAGTCCAGGGTTAAATTTCATCCCTCATTCATTATCTTGTTCACTGATGTTATAAAATGATATGTAGCATGATATAAAAAAAGCAGTGAATTGTGAATTTGTTACATAATCTAGGATAAAGTATGTTTCATAAGCAGAGACCTTACGAGAGAATATCTGAGTTGATGGGCTCACTAGAAATCAGCTAGCTCCTTGGCACTCAGTATATGGTCGTGGATTAGCACCTGGGAGTCAAGGTGGACCATCCACCTTCACTGTAGACTTCCTGAATCCAAATCTGAATTAATATGATGCCCAGAGGATTCACATGCACATTAAAATTTGAGAATACTGATCTAGTCTTTCATTATCTTTTTACAAACATGGTAACTAAGGCAAAGAAAGCTTAAGAATTGTTCATGGTGGCAAAAATGAACTCTTACAGGTCTCTAAGGCTGAAAGGTACAGTAGTTAAAATATGATGCTAAATAGATCCCAGTAATGGGTTAGGTCTATAACAGTCGTAGTTAACTTTGTCGGTGGTTAGATGTTGGCTGAAATGCCAGCCAGCTTTGGGAATTGCTTGCCATGGCTGTAAAGAGCATGTTTGAGAACATGTTGATGTACTCCAAGCATGATTGTGCTGCATTTCTACTCCTCAGAATCATTTCATCGGTCAAATCCGAGAGCAACTTCCAGTATCCCCCAACTCCAACCCACTCTCTATACAGATAATTTTGAAGTAGGGAAGAACAGTTGCATCCTCAATTTACCTATTGACAGAACAAAGCGTGAAAGTCAAATGTGACATATTTGTCAATATTTCCCCACATAGAAATGAAAACAGAAAGGAAGGTAATAAGTGGAGGAATTTTTAGTGTGGCTACCTACAGCTGAGTATGTGTGAGGCAAGTAAACAGTAGCCCAGTATAGACACAGCTGAGGGCACTTAATTAGTGACAATTACAACATTGTTCTAAGCTGCCTGCAGCCTTGCTCTTTCCCTTTAGATAAACTCTTTTAAGTAAATACAATGTCAAGAAAATGGACAAGCCCTTTGACTTGCCAGAGAACCATGAAAGTAGCATGTTCTTTTATCAATTGAAACGTGCTTTTTCGACTGGACTTGTTAGGGGCAATTAGACCTAACATTTACTAAAATTCATACAGCCTACAATTCAAACATTATTTATACTAGTTACTAGTGTTAAGTGTGCAGCAATAGTCTTTCCTTAAAAAAATTATACTAATAATTATCACATGCCAAATCTTATGGTTAGAGCCTTTCGGAGAATAATAACCTATAAACCTGATTTGAGAAATACTTTTCTGACTCACTGATGTTTAATAATTTATAAAGGAGTAAACAGTCTGATGCTTTGCTAAGCATCATATGAAGTGAAAATGGTGTCCAGGAAATGTTTTTACTAGAGCATGGTGAAATTGATATATATCACCCTACCACACTAAGTTCTGGCTCACATGGATATGATCTTATGTAGAGACTGTAACAGGTTATATATGCATTTATTTTTAAGGCAGTATTCATCTCTGATATGAAAAAAGGTATGTTGAGAAATAATGTTAACAGGCAATTAGAGTTGTGGCAGGAAAGAGTGGATCAATAATTTGGGTATTCCCAAGTTATTACAAAGAAATTTCAAACTTTAGTCAAAGGAGATATATATATATCTCATATATCATATATATATATATATATATCATATTCATGTCATGTATAAGCTGTTGATATAACTTTTAAATACAAAAGAATGATAAATATGTAATCGAGAAATAAATAGGTAGACAGAGAAAGGAAACAGCAAAATCATAGCTAATTAACCACTACTTTTAAAAACTGTACTTTTTCTATTCTACTCCGAAGTAAAGCAGTATAAAGACTGTTCTCAAGAAACTGAGAGGCCACAGCAATTTTCTTTTTTAACTTTACAGTTTGCATTTACTTCTTCACGGTAGCCAAAAATAAATGTTGACATTTGCAATTTCATGCCATCCCAATAATTCTGGCTTTCAAAGACAAAGACGTGTTGTTGCTGTTCTTGTATTGGGATTGGCATGGGAGGATTTATTTATTTTGTTCCATTTACCTGCTCTCATCTGGTTCTTTTGAGGCCAACAGCAGGGGAGGGGCTCTGCATACTTGTGCCTCTGCAAGGTATGCTAGCCAACTCCAATAACCAGTCTCGATCAATCCACCAATGTTCAACAATTCCTTATTGTGTCTTTAGCAAGACATTTTTTGTTTAATTACATGGATTTTTCGATAAAAAATGCCTCCTGATCTGTTGCAGCATTTATCTGCTCCTGGATTTCTTCAATATCCTTTAAATATATATACCGCATTTCATTCACCAAGGATGGTTAAAAGTGTGAACTGAATGGGGGAATTTAGGGGAGCCAACTTCTATTTTGTGGACACATGTTCACTCTTCCCCATGCTAGCCCCCTGACAATGTGCCTCTGCTCCCCCCCTTCCTTTTCAGCTGCGCTTTGAAACACCTCTCAAATGTCCTCTTCCCAGAGAAGGCCGAGACTCAGGTAGAGTTTTGTGCTGCTTTGTCTGAGCTGCTGTGGTGCATTTCTCACACATCTAACCATGCCCTTAGCATACTGGATTTCAATTCTAATGATTGACTCATTATAGTTGAAGTGTCTCTACCATGTCTGTATCTGCAGCACTTTACAGCAAGATATTTTAATTAAATGAATGAAAATGTTGTAGTCTCTTCAAATATCTTCTAGATATTTGGATCCCTATAAATCCAAAGATATTAATACTTTAATAGCTAATATGGTCCTTGATTGTTCTGTTTTGGGAAGGGAGCTTAAAATAGTTTCAGGTTTGTAGAATGAGACCCCATTTTCCCATTACCACTGCTCCAAAGGGCCATGTCATTTCATAAAGACAATATGCAAAGATGATGTAAATGGGTTGGGGCACAATGCTTAGCTAGGTAACTTTGAGCAAGTAATTTCTCATCTGTGAAATGGAGATAAATAACTGGGACCTACTTCATCCATCTATACAGAATAAGTGAGAAAGTATTTACAAAGCTGAGCACAGTCCATAACATACTATAAATGCTTAACAAATATAACTATTTATAGAATAGTTTATTCAGAATCTAGTAAATAACTCTTTAGTTATTCAACAATCTCTTCTGGGAAACTAGTACATACTAGGTGCTGTAAAGAATAAGACATTGTATCAGACCTTGATGAGTTTACTATCAAGAAGTTCAATAAGCAAAGTATATAAATAACTGTCATACAAGGAAGAAGGCAAACATACCATGTGACTGACTTACAAGACCAACGTCATCACTCCTGTGGCCAGCAGTGCTCACAAGAAATGAGGGCCAAGCATTTTCTTCTCCGCTACTACCTTCATCAACACGACTCCTGTTTCACCTGCAGGAAGGAGGATGGAGGTTGGAGCTCCTCCAGCCCTCTGCCTCCTCCAAAGATAAGCAGAGCCACAAATACTGCGCAAAGACCCTGACTAATGTAGGTCTTGTATTCGTGGCTTTTCCAGGAAATGTGATGTGTGTTAAATGGATCGGCAGCTTTTATTTTTGGTGGAAGTCATTGGATATGAGGGAGTAGGAAATGTCTGACCTATTAAAACAATAAGTATACAAGTTAATTTCTTCACAAACCATGTCCAAGCTTCTTTTATTTAACTTGGCACAGGCGCTCAGGTCACACCAGGCACACACAAGACTTGAAAATAAATGCTTTGCTAGTGGTGATGACTTTCTTCTGGTCTCACAGAGGGAAGGCATTAAAACCCAAGAAAAACTTTAATGAAGACTCTATTTTTACGGAACTACATTTTAAAAATCCAATCAGACTGGTCATTAAATGAGTTCAGAGAATAATTGAAATGACTTTCAACTAGACTTTGATTGCCCTATTGACATATTAAAAATGAACATTAAGATAAGCACCTCCCCACAACAGTTATTATCTTGAAATTAGGACCAGATCACAAGAAATGGGTGCTCCAGATAAAGCTACATTAACTCTTTGTTAACAGCACAATCTCACTATCCATGAAGTCTTTTTACTTATGATGAGCACTGAGGGCACTTCTACAAGCCCTGCTTCTGTCCCAAGTTGCTGGAGCCCTAAGGCTCCACATGATTCTGCAGCTCTTTCATGAGCAAGGCAGAGAACGAATCTTTCCTTCGTGTGGTTGTCTGCCTAAATGCACACTACTTCCTTGACTTTCTTTCTCCTCTGGCTTAAACCTCAGTAAAACTACATCTGGCGGGTAGCTCTGGATCTCTTCTAGCAGAACGATGGAAGACTTGTGCTTTTCCACATTCCTCACAACCAGCAGAGGGAGTGAAAGTGCACAGCAATCCAGCTTCCACAAAATAAAGACTATCTTTAAATTCTATTTCATCAATAGAAAATCTGCTGGTGTGCCTGGGTGAAGAAATGCGGCGTGTGTAGTGTATTTGCTTGCTGTCTGCTAATGTTTCTGTGTGGGAGGTCATTAAAAAGCCACAAGGGGAAAGAGAAAAAGTCCACCTGCCTGCAATATTCTACTGCACAAAAATGGAGGAGCCGAAGAATGCCTGGTGGCAGGGAAGTAGTGGAGGGGTATCAGTGTCCTGGCTGGGAACAGAACTCACATCTCCTAACTGGATCCCTAGTTTATTATTTCACTCATCCCCATGAAGGCAGATTTAGGGATAATTGATAAGCTTTCAAGCAGAAGAAAACCAGATTAACCAGCCATGATCTCTGCTGCTCTCCTCCCTAATTTTTCCCTCCAGCTACATTGCTCCACACACCCCTCACCCCAAAGCCCAGCTGCCTTTCTTCCATGAGACAACGTGTTCCTCTAGCTCGGGTGAAAGCTGAAGCCTTTCAAGTGGCCTATGCCACATAAGCACCACCCTTCTGTCCTCTTCTACATTTCTGCTTCTCATTCTACTCCAGCCCTACTGGCCTCCAATGCTCTTCCTCAAACACATCAAGTTTGTCACCATCACAAGGTCTTCACAGTTGCTGCTCCTTCTACCTAGAACATTACTCCCCAAGATAGCTGCATGACTCCCTCCTCTTCCATTTGTCTCACCCAGGTCAGTTTCCTTGACCTTATTTTAACTGCAAACCATTCCTTTTCCACTTTCCCTCCTGCTGTATTTTCCACATCTGACATATTATATGTCTTACTATCCACTTGTTTACTGTCCTTGTAAGTACAAGGATTTCTGTCATTTTGTTCATTGCTGTTCAATGAACAAACAAGTGAATGAATGAATAAAAGAGTAAGTGAGCCTTAAAGTTAATTTTAAGCAGCATTCAAAGGAAAGAAATCCAAGTTTCTTCTAACGAAAGTGACCTTATGTGCACATTGCGGTTCTTTCAGCCTCCCCTAAAAATAATTGCTTTGGTCAGTAGCTTCAAGGTTGCTGTATTGATTGAAGTTCTTATTGTTCGACTCTGAGAGCAAGCGTGTTCATAACTTTATCATATTGCCACAAATATCACTTCCTTTGTAAGATAATGCTCCAGTCACCTCCTTCTACCATAATGTCTAATTACCTCTCTTGGGGTCTCACATTCCTTTGTGAAAAGCTAACATTAGCTGATATATAACACTCATCATAGTCTTTGCATGTTTGGTATGTGTGACCAAATGCCCTTTAATATGTTCCATACTAATATTATATGAATATTAGAGAGTAGTATAAATTTCTATGGGACCTCTTAGGTAAATATGTATTTAGTTGGTTATGTTTTATGCATATTTAGAATTTGTTTGCATTATCCAACTTCACATGTATTATTTACCTGGTGGGAATATTTAGCTTTCTGTCACTCTCTTTTATCCTATGGATAAATTCACATATGTTTTATAATATGCATAACATTTCCACTAAATCATCCTGATGTCTGGTATATTTATCACTTTTTATGAGGTGCTTATCTACAGCTAGGCATTTACTTAATCACTCATTCTTTGTTTGTTTGCTTTTTGCCTTTCCTCACCGAAGACAAGTATCTGTTGGTGAAAAAAAAAGAAAAAAAGATGTGTGAGAGTCTCTAGGAAAGCAAGCTCTACAAAGAAACTCATAGCAGACTTTCCCTGAAGGAAAACTAATGTGCTAAAAATAAGTAAAGCATAATTAATTTCTCCAAAGTTTTCTTTTTCTTCCTAGCTTATAAAAAGAAAACTCTCTCATAGAGTGGTCATAGTGAAATCGAAGTGCATAATCTTCATTATTTTATTCTCAATTTTAATTAAAGCAATTCAAATTGTTAAGTGTTTAATTGCTTTCCATCTCACAATTATAAATCTGGTCATCTGTTTTTTAAAGTTAAGTCTGAAGAACTAAAATTGGGAATAATTTAGAAGCTAAAGGGGGTGGATGAATAATTTGGTTATATTTTCCTGTTCAAGAAGCATCTCGTGGGAGTTCAGAAATAATTCTATTTATTTATCTTTCTTATGTGAGGCTAACATAGTTGACCTAACGCAAGCCACTACATCCAACTAGTTTGCTGATTTGTTTGCAGACTATTTGATTATGTTCTTATTTTTTCATTAAAATTTTTATGAAAGCTAAGTGGCAATTTCATGTTGGAGAAATAAAGCAGTGAAAATCACTACCATATATCCATCATTTAAACAGAGTACTTGAGATGTCATGCCCCAGTATCACAGCTTAGTATGCCAATGCTTCCAACTCGTGTAAAAATCTTTTAATAGGCACTTCGGACAGGAGTTTCTCTACTATGTGTAACCTAAAGGAATACATGTGATTGCTGTTAAAATTGCAGGACATTTTTATATCTGTTTGAAATCCAAAAAAATTTATTTTTTTTATGGATTCTCCGTCTTAGAAGACAGATATTTAAGATGTTTAAATTTTATTTTGAAATACCTATAATTTACAAGAAGTTACCAAAATAAAGAGGTCATGTGTATGCTTTACCCAGCTTCACCCATGGAAAAATTTTATGTAATTGTAGTACTTCAGTGGATTTTTAAAGTGAAGAGACTTTTGACAGGCCTGTGCCTTCTGAGGCAGGACCATTATAAAGACACAAAATCAAGCCCTGCTGCTTGTCTTGAAGAACCAGGAAACAAATGTCATGATTCTTTGAGTAGCCCCAAGACTTTAGCTACACTGCTCTGTGTTTCCATCTGGTTTACCTAAATGAGTTCACCCCACAATTTGATGCCTTAGCAAAAGAGAAAGTCAGGAAGAAACTAGTAGTGGTGATTTTTTCCCCCAACATCTGTTCACCTTACCAAAAATAGTTCTCTGGGAGAGATGTTAATGAGACTTGTGATTTCTGAGACTTATCAAGGATATTAATTTGTGAGTATCTGGGTTCTTGTTCTCACTGTCCTTTAGAATGGTTGTAAGTATGAGGACCAGGTCTGTATAAATCTGTCCATCATGTAATTATTCTTCTGAATTTTATAGTCTAGTATTTATGCAATCATTTCTCTAGTAAAGGCTTCAGTCTTTTTTTTTTTTTAATATACTCTTATTTTTCTTGAATAGAATAGAGAGTTATTCTATCTGAAAAGATGGGTTCTAACTTTGATGAACTGCTGGGGGAAAGTGAAGTTGATTCAAAAGTAACCTTACTGCCCGCTTTTATTTTTTCTCTTTGATTCTGAACCCAAGAACCTTTAACCTTTTTGTCTTAGAATGAATTTGGTCTCGTGTCTCATTCTGTATGTGAGCCCCTGGGTAGCTCACTCCTGGCTTCAGCATCAGACATGATACCAAAACTTTGTAACTGGAGCACATAAGAACAAGGTAACCTCAAGGAAATATAAATTAAATCACATTCAGTAGATATCCACTGGTATGGCTAAACATGGATTAAAAACAAAAAAAAACACCAGAAAATGCCAAATATTGGTGAGGAGGTTGAGGAACTGAAACTCTCATGCATTGCTAGTGTGAGTGTAAGTCCTTGTAACCACTCTGGAAACTGGCTTATGTACGAAATCTGAACATATGCACACCCTATGACCCAGAAATTCTGCTCCTAGCTCTATCTCCAACAGGAATGTATGTGTGTATGTGCATACTGTCATCAAAAGAGATATATCAGGATGTTTATAACAGACTTTTCAGAATAGTTCCCACCTCCTTCTTCAAGAAGGAAAACTATTCAATTGCCTGTCAGCAGCAGAATGAATGGGTTGTGCTGTGTTCATCAACAGAACACTGCACAGCAGCAGGAATGAACAAACACAATGCATGACAAATGTGGCTGAATCTCATAAACATGATAGAGAATGAAAGAAGCCAGACACCAAATCATGCATCTTACATAATTCCATTTATATCAAGTATAAAACCAAGCAAAACAGGAGAGTGGTTCTCCTTGGTGAGGAGGGTTAGTGACAGGCAGGGGCCACAAGGAGAGCTTCTACGGTGCTGGTCATGTTCTGTTTCCAGATCTGGTACACAGGGGTGCTCGGGTTGTAAAAGTTCACCTTGGTAGATGCTTTGGACTTGTGAACTTTCTCTGAGAATATTACCCTTGAATAAAAAGCTAAAAACAAAAAGAAGGTATAGTCTCCTGCTAACTTTCTCTGGTTTCTAGCCCTCCTTCAGGCTGGATTCTAGTCTTCTCTGACTTCCTTGATACTTGGAACAAGTGCAGCTAAGCTCAGTGCTTGTTCTGCTCCCCACGTGTTATTTCCCTGCTCCCCATGGCCATCTGCTGGCCCAGGAAGAGGGCAGTGCCACTGGGAAAGCAACAGGGAAGGAAGAAACAGAGCCATGACCAAGTGTGAAGGTTTTCCCAACCCTCCAAAGAGTTATGTGGACCTGACCAAGGAACGAGAAAGGTCTTTCTGTATGTAGGTTCTAAATTATGATTTGTGAGAATCTGCTTCAAAATGAAATTTCTCCCAGTGAGAGTTCAAAGAATAAAAATAATCTTTACCAAAAAAAATAATAATAATTTACACTGTCCTTAAAATACATATGTCAACTCCTTGACCATTTCAGCAATACCACTTCCCTTCCCATTTTCTCCTTCTCTTTTTAAAAATTGTTCTTTTAAAAATGATTTTCTGCATGTCTTTTCAGGCATACAATTTTAATTAGTCTTCCATTTTCTTTAAAAGCTGTGATTACAAATAGGACAGGAAACTACTTTGCCCTTGTGGTGCAGAACAGTGTGGCTTATAAAGAGTTATCCAATATCATTAACCTGGGAAAGGTCCCCTTCCTTCAAATTTTGTACCAGTCCTATGGCTTTTCTCTGTGACCTTGCCCTCAGCAGCAACTTAGAACACATATTCATTCAATACTTATTTCTTCCTTCACACCTCTTTGGTGCCAGGCATCATTATAGGAACAGAGGACATAGTGATGACAAAACAGATAGTTAAATGGAGCTTACACTGTAGTTGAGAACTGTCAATAAATAACCAGAAGCAAGATACTATCAGAAAGAAGTTGAGATGAGGAAAATAAATCAGAATGATACCAAAGAGCACATGGAGGCAGGGGACCAGAGACTCCTTTAGATGGATGCAGAGGGAAGGCCTCCCTGAGCAGATAATGTCGGAGCTGAGTCCTAGTTGACATGATACAATGGCCGTGGAAAGACTGCATCTGAGACAGCATCAGACACAGGCTGCAAAGAACATCAATTACCTGCGGTCTTCAAACCAGCTATATATGTAAATGTATATGGAAATATATATATGATTTATATATCAAATATATATATATATATATAAATCATTGAAAAATACTTCTGAGAGGCCAAACTTTAAGATGGTAAGTTAAATTTAGGAAAATATAGGAATGAATAAAATATAAGACTGCAACAGAGGTTAAAATAACCTTATGTGATTAACACTATTCATATATTAAATGAAAAAAATTTCCATTTATAGCTATTAGGTACATATACATAAATATGTAGAAAGTTATAAGCTATCACTGACCTATTAACCAAGGAGAATTCTCTTTTTTTAATTGACCACATTTCCTCTGCTGTACTTCTCATCTCTGTGACTTATTTACTTTATAACTGGAAATTTGTACATTCTAATCCCCTTCACCTATTTCACCCATCCCCCCCACACCCTTCCCTCTGGCAACCTCCAGTTTGTTCTATTTATGTGTCTGTTTCTGATTTTTATTTGTTTGTTCATTTGTTTTGTTTTTTTAGATTCCACATATAAGTGAAATCATATGGTATTTTCTTCCTAAGCAGAAATCTTAAGAGCTATATTTGGATAATAACACAAAATCATGAATTGGTAATTTTTATAATCCCAGTAAGTGCTAACTCAGCTGACCTACATGTGGCATTTGGTAATCAAACCAAATACTCTTATTTCCAGATGTAAGACATAATTAATTGGTTAACTGCTTTAAAAAATTAGGTCTCATGGTTTATTAAAAATCACTAGAAAATGGATAAATGATGAAAAAGGAATGAAGTTTCCAAAAATTTTTTCACTTTCCTGAAAAATACTTTTATTGTCACTATCTTTAGCAAATTTCATGTGAAAAAAAAATCACTTATTTTCTTCTAAACTTTGAGTCAGAAACAGTAAATCCTATAGAATCTGGGAGACTCTCCATATTGGCCAAGAGAATTTTGAGGCAGTGAAGTTCGATAAGAAAGGAAGTGAGAGGTGAGTGAAGGTCTCAAGCCAAATGGGGCAGAAGAAAGAACCCAACTAGTTGTGACAAATAGAGAGAGAGCAGCTGCTGACCAGTCTTGTGACCTTATTTATTACCTCGGGAGGAAAGCTGGCCAATGTTGGAAAGGAGGAAAACCATATCCTCCCTTGGGGACAAGGTATAAAGATCAAGGGATCTGTGAAGTCTTGCATGTCTCAAAATGATGATGATGGTGATAATGACCACAGCAGTCCCTGGAGTGTGACACCGAAGTGAAGGGGAGGAAAAACATACCCACACGGAAATGAGGAGCCTTTTGCAGCAGATGGAAAGCCTTCATTTGATTTCAAGTTCTTTTGACAGGAAACTCATGCTTCTTCTAGATTAGAATTGTCTCCCTTCCCATCATATCCCTTGGTTAGAACAAAACTTAAGGAATGCCCATAGAGTTTCCTTTAAGTTTCTTTGTATGGGGGTGGCGGGGCACTGATACATAGGCAGCTCTTCCCCCCTGTGAAAATATACCACATCCCTCTCTTAAGGAAGAAGAAAAAAAGCAGAGGTGCAAAGAGAGTTTAGGCAGAAGTTGTTACCATAATGCAAAAATTATTCTGAGTAAAAGGAAAGTCCACTCTAGAAGTATGTGGTATGTTCTCTCTTAACTCTACAGGGTGTTAGATGAAAAGATGTTCTGACTGTTACTCAGACTAAATAAATGTACATAAATACATTTATTTTAATTTTTATTTAAATTCTAGTTAACCTAAGGTCCAACATTGGTTTTAGGAGTCAAATTTCGCAACTCATCGCTTACATGCAACACTCAGTGCTTCTCATAACAAGTACTCTCCTTAATGCCCATCACCCATCCAGTCCATCTGTTACTCAGTCTTACACTCTCTCTTTCCTCACCATCTTCTCCATTACTTCTCAGTCACGAATTAATTATAGCATTGATCACATTTTGCTAGATTTTGAATCCATTTTCACGAATCTATCTAACCATTTGAATAAATGTCCTCGAATATACATCATATCACAAAGAAAAGACTTTTTAAAAATGTAAAATTTAAGCATAAGATGAAGAAACGCAGAAGAATTCGAGTTCCAGAAGTAAGGTTATTGTATATTCTTCTAAAGAAGCTGAGGCAATGCACATCAAAATATAGATTTGGATATCATTCTTTTAATTATTACAAAAAGAATCACGAAACTGGGTAAAAATTTGTATTTTGTTCTCAAAGCAATAATACTCATAATAGATGCTAAGTGCGGGTTTTGGAAGGCTACCCATGCACTGATGTGTAATATGAAATGAGGACCCCATAATAACGTAGGAGCTCTGCATGCTGAAACCCCACCTCAATGTCAGAGCATAAATGATGGCTGCTGAAAAAAGCTCTCTTGTCTGCAAGGTTTTTAGGATGCAAGATACTACTGAAATAAAGAGTTTAAGAAAGGCGTTCAGAGCCACTGCTATATTGCACATAGCAGCTGCCACTGAGTCTGTGGTTTTGGAGGGTGTGAAAGCAAAACTCACACATTGGTACCCATAGTCCCAGCCTCCCTGGAGGGCAGAGGTTGGTAGCAAGAGTCATCTGTGCAAATGAAGTGACCCTCACTGAACAGAAACAAGCAGCCAGGGCACCTATCCGATGACGCATCACCAGGACCTCTTGGATGCCCTGATCTCCTTCTTCCTCTCCTAAGACAAACCATTTGGAAAAGTCTGGATGTTTTCTCAGTACGAATTAAACTCAAGAAGATAGAAATTTATTTATATTTCTCCTATCATCATTCTACTTACTCTTATAAACTGTTGTTTTGGAAGCCACATTGCTGAAGCAACTAAAAGTTCCCAAATAGAGAAGATCTCTGGAGATAAGATATAATTCTGCTTAAGTACCATTTTATTTGGATATGAGTCAGATTTTGGTCTGTTCTCTGCCATAGCATTGGATTTGAGAAGTCAGAAAACATAGGTTTATTTTAGGATCATGCATTAGACATACAACTTCCATCCAGTCATTTAACCCAAGTCTCTGTTTCCCTAATTTGTGATACAGGAATCATCACATTTGCCCGGATTACCTAACAGGACTGCTATGGATATCGAAAAATCACTGTCTTGAAATCACTTGTCATTAATAAAATACTGTTTAAATCCAAAGCTGTATTTTCAAAATAAATTCTCAGCTCAAACTTCAGTCTTTCAAATACTTCTTGGACTTCTTCTTTCGCTCAGGCTGATATGAATACTTCCTCCTTCAGCAGCACTATCCTGAATGGAGCTGCACACATAACCAATCAGCTGAAGGTTACGTCTCTGGTCTCCCTACTGGGGCTGTATAACAAAGTCCTGATCAATGCTGTGTGACCCTAGTACTCTGAGCCACTTCCTGGTTCTTTAAAGGATTGTTCATGTCCTCCTTTTCCCCTTTCTCCCCTCTTGCTCTTCTGATTGAAGTTATTATACAGCTGAACTGGCCATCTCAAACCATAAAAAGAGAAGCAACATGTGAGACTGGCAAAGCAATTGGATGGAAAGAGCCTGAGTCTTAAACAGTGTAGAGCTGCTATAGTAGCCCCAGGCTGTAGATGCTAAAGCTATTGAGAAAGACACAATAAATTACACTTGGTTTAAACTGCTATTATTTTGGCCTTTGTTATAGCAATATCCTAATGGATACATTCCCATTAATTTTAGTTAATTTTATACCTAGCTCTACTGTAGCACTTATCACAGTATAATGAGTGGGGGAGGAAGGTTTGTTTAACAATAGGGAAAGGATGGTGTAATCTATCCAATAGAATATTATTCTATTATTTAAATCTACCAGTAGAGAAGCTGTTCTGACTCCTAAAGCCAGTCCCTCTACTTGAGCTTTGGATTTGATCTTTTCTAATCCCTCAGAAACTTATACTACCAATTATACCCTCTCTCACAAATTCAACCATTTCCTTTCTGACAAGTCCTTTCCTCAGCATCTCCTCTAGAAAAGTACTCCCAGACTCTCAACCATAAATTTCTTCACTTATAAAATAGGGCAAATTAAAGAATTACATCTGGAAGGGTTCTTAAAGAATATCTTCTTCTGTCTGATTTGGTGGGATGATGGACGATTGCATTCAATACTGGCCACATCATCTGCTCAGTGGTTAGAACCACACTTTGGGTGATCTCATCTAGTCCCTGTGGCTTTAAATAACATCTAAATGATGGTGATTCCCAGGTTTCTATATCTAGTTCCAACCTTCCTTTTTAGTTCTGGAAGTGTGTATTCAGTTGCCCACTTGACAGCTCTTGATTGGTGTTCCAGACTTCTGAAACTTAACATCTTTAAATCTGAACTCTTGATTTCTTCCCCAAACCTGCTCCTCCTGCAGTAAATGGTAACTCCGTCCTTCTAGTTGATGTAGTAAAAAAATCTCAGCCTTATTTTTTATCACTTCTCATGATTTCACCAGGTCACTGTTGACCTGGTACAGGTGACTATCTTATCTCTTGCCACATCACTGCAATGATCTTTTAGCTGGTCTCCCTGTTTCTATACTCCTGCCTCTACCCCCTTCAGTCTAGTTTCCACACAGCAGCCACATCAAAACAAATTTCATACCACAACATTCCTCTGCCGAAAATCTTTCAATGGCTTCTATCTCATTTGGAATAAAACCTAAGATCTTACTCTACAAGGCTCTGTGTGATATGGCTATTGGACACTTTGATTTTATCTGTCACTTACTCTGCCTTGGTCACTCTGAACTTCTTGCTATTCGTTGAAAACAAAACCATTATGCTCCTGCTTCTAGAACTTTCATTTGCTATTTCCACTTCCCAGAATCTTCCCCCAGATATTGGCATGGCTCACATCTTCATTTCCTGCAGAGTTCTGCTGAACCCCATGTAAAATATCACCCACATATCCCCGTTACCCTCTAGTACCCATCTCCATTTGTTTCATGACATGCATTACTACTTGATATGCTCTCTATGCTAATTTATTTGCATATGTATTGTCTTCTCCCCCTGAGACCAAGGTCTTCCTTTGCTTTTCTTTCCTGAATGTATCTTCAATTTTTAGAATAACCTAGCACATAAATATTCTTGAATGAATTAGTGCATTTCTATTTCAGGGACCTTCTAAACATTATCTCACTTGGCAGTCTGTTTCACATTTAGTTATCTTAACATATAAATATATTAATCTTATTTCTAACTATAGCAGAGTGGGAAAACAATACCTTAAAATAGCTGGTGCTAGAATTCCTTCGAAGGAAGTGTTTTGGAAAACAATGTTTTATAAACTGATTGAGTTGAAAAGTATAACCATGTCAGCAAGAGTTGGCAGAAGACGAACAACAAAAGGGATTAAACTGCTCTGCATTTGAAATTTGGAACAATGGAAAGACAAAAAAAATGGAGAAGAGGGGAGAGTGTAAATAAGAAGCAGGTGAGGAAATTGGCAGGGCATGGCAAAGGGTTTATGACATCTAAATGTCAGGCTGAAGTGGTTTGAGTTTCTGTTATATAAGCCACTCTCTTTCTGCCCAAAATCTTCAATAAAGTCTGCTAATTCCAAAAGCATCTTTTGTCAGTAGATAGTGTGTGCATGTGCATGCATGCATGCACACGTGTGGAAACAAGGAAACAGATTGTGTTCTGTGTTTGGCCAACACAGCACCAGGGTGGAGGTGTAGAAGAACAGCACGTGGTAGATCAACAAGAATGCAGTGGAGGCAGGATTTAAGTCCCAAAGATGACCCCATGTGAGTGAGCCCTGTTGGAATTGACAAGCACCCTTATGAGGATGTTGGGGCCTGAGTCAGTCTTCCATTGTACTTAGGGGTAGAGAGGCCCCAGTGGTCCTTTGTGTTGCTTGACCCAACTTTCTTTGCATATAAAGCCTCTTTCAATGTAAAACCCTTACAGAAATGTAGTGACTTGAAGACAGATAGTGAGTTACTTTTGAATCCTTTCCAGAGTAAAACAAAAACAAAACAAAACAAAGCAAAACAAAACAAAACAAAACAAAACCCAATGTTATCATTGTCATTTAGAAACTTATTTATTCCTTTGGTATATATTCCTCTGTATTTGTTTTAATGCTTTCAGGTTCCTTTGATTTTTCTCGAAAAGAGGAGAAAGCCAGATTTAATGTGCAAAAGTGGGTATAAAAACTAGTACATGAAAAATAAAAAAATAAAAAAATAAAAAACTAGTACATGAAGAATGTTCCTCATTTTCTGCATATATTCCTCCTATTTAAATGGTAACAATAAACTTTATATCTATTAAGAATGGACTTACCTGGCCAGTTCACATGTACATTTTAGTACTACTAACATTATTAGTATTATAATAGTAACAGTAAATAGTAAAAAAATTATGATTGTACAATGATAAATTATATAACTACAATGATAATTATAATTAGATTATTAGATTATTAGACCTTCTAATCGTAATTTCAAATAATTATTTTTATGAAAATTAGAAAGTTCAACCAGTAGTATTATTTTTGCTACCCAATCCATAGCAATTTTTCCTTTCTAGTAGCTTCATGTCAACATAGGAAATTCATGGGTTAATTAAAACCTCATTACAGAAAACTCTAAGTTACTATCCAAAGCCCTTCTGTAGAATTATGGTAGGCAACATTATTTGAAACAAGCTTGCCATTGTCTGGCTATGGAAAATCTATTGAAACAATAGATTTTGATGTAAACCAATTTGATAACCTAACAGGTTTAAAGTCATAGTTAAATACACTTAACACGTCACACATCTCAGAAGTAGCCAGTTGTGTACTCACTATGATTATGCTGTTGTTTAAAAACAAATAATGCAACTTGCAGATCTAAGATGGTGGCCTACAGGAGAGCCTCTTATCTTGGCACTGATTGTGCTGTTCATTAGCTGCTCCACTGAGCCTGGAAGAGTCATCAATTAATGATACAAACCTCAGAGCTTCAGGAGGATTTGCTGCTTCAACAATCCTGAGTTCTGGCAAGCCAAACTTGTGCCCTGTTGTCGCTGTGGCCACTTGTGTTGTTTCCTCTAGCATTTTGGAAATAAAAAGCTGAGTAAGAAATACTTGGCTCAGATAATAGCTCTTACCTTCATCAGCGTAGGTGAGGGAACTTCCCCTGCCCCTCTTCTTCCAGTGCTACATTTCTATAGTGAATGGTCCTCCACTGCCACCCATTGACCCTTCTCTTCCAATCCTCTTTTACATGGACTTCCAATTCAAGAAATAAAGCATTTAGAATAATGCCACAATCTCTACTTTCATCAAACTTTCCACTTCATGCAATGCTACCCATTAGCAGCCTCTAAACCAAAGAAAAGTGATAATTTGGACTACTCAAAACAGCATCTTAATTTTTCTCATTTGTCTTTATTCTGTAATTGAATTTTTCCCTGATGGGTGGTCTGATGTCGGGCCAGAACTTCCTGCTCACCAAATAAGGCCAGTTTCAACCACCAAATTATGTTATATGGTCATGGAAATTGGCACATTTGTTTTTGCAGATAGACTCTGAAGTGTTTAAATCTTAATTTTGCTAAATTGTAGCTTTTTAATAAAATTTGTTCATTTGTTTTAAATTAAAGTGAATGAGGGAATTCAAATGGTCTTTTATTTATTGACCATTTGTAAATGATTTAGTCTATAACCAACAGAAAGACAAACAGGAAACATACATTCATCATTTTTTGCCAGTTATTTGAGGGGCAGAACTTTATTTATTATTAACTTCATTATTCCCAAATAGAAAGACTTGAGTTAAACCATACAAATACATTTAATCTCTCAAAGAGAAATTAATAGGCACCAAAACCCTTCACAATCTGAAGTTAAAATCTGACTCTGAAAATTTTCTAATTATACATTCAAGGAAAAACTTTGTGAACCTTAGAAGCATAAACAGTATCTCTTTTGCTGCCCAGATTTAATTCTTTCAGGGACACAAAAGGAGGAGCAGTCGCACCCATAAAAATGGTCAACTTAGTTTTGAACTGTTCTTAAATGATGAGAGAGAGGAGAATATATCTTTTTAAAATGGGGTACTGAACTCAGACAGAGAGGAAGGAGTGTAACTGTAGCAACCCTGGAGATATTTATACTTTGAAGCAGTGGTGGGGGGGGCAGTTTTCTTCTCAAAATATGGAATGGAATTTGCCAGAATATGCCAACCAATGGAATAAAATTAAGAGATGGCACAAAAATAGTAATGATTTTTAAAACTTCTAATAATCTCCATACTTGTCACCTCCATGAGTCAAATCACTAAGGCTTCAGACCTCCCATGCCTGCCTTTCTTGAAAGCAGCTTCTGTGAGGATCACTTGTTATCCACCCTTCCTTCCCCCCCCTGTTAGATGCTCCGGGGACTTGCAGTGTGGTTTTCCTGGTCATCACTTTTCAGCAGCATTGTGTTTATCAGGTGACATCACCCTTGGGTTCTTGGTATTAATCCATCCCCCCAGGAATGGTCTTAGAGACCCTTTGTCTCTATTGGGCACTATGCAGAGATGAGAACAAGGCTTTTCCTCTCAAGAAGAGAAATTCTCTTGACCAGAGAACATGGAGAAACTGAAGGCCTTCAGTCTTCTGTAGAGGCCCCATCATTAAAACTTATTTTTTTAATTCTTTATATTAGTTACATTAAAATAATTTGCCTAAGAAATTTATAGTTTTATGCAAAGATCATATCAGAGCATCATTCATTCATTCATTCATTCATTCATTCATTGTTTGTACATCATTTGTGTAGAACCTACTATGTGTCAGGCCCTTGCTAATGCCATTGAACAGAACAAACATGGCCTCTCCTCTAAAGCTGATTTTTTTCTTTCTTTTCTTTTGGTGGGGGGTGGGGGGCAGACAGAGAGAAAGACTTCCTGTACAATGTTAATAGTAATAGTGAACATACTTGTCTTGTTCCTGACTGCAAGGGGAAAGGCTCTCAGTTTTTCCCCATTGAGGATATTAGCTGTGGGTCTTTCATATATGGCTTTAATGATACTGAGGTATATTCCCTCTATCTCTACTTTGTTGAGAGTTTTTATCAAGAAAGAATGCTGCATTTTGTCAAATGCTTTTTCTGCATCTATTGATAGGATCATATAGTTCTTATCCTTTCTTTTATTAGTAGGGTGTGTTGTGTTGTTTTTTGAATATTGAACCACCCTTGCAGGGCAGGAATAAATCACACTTGATTATGGTGAATAATTCTTTTAATGTATTGTTGAGTTCAATGTGCTAGTATTTTATTGAGAATTTTTGCATCCATGTTCATCAGGGATATTAGCTTGTAATTCTCCTTTATAGTGGGGTCTTTGGTTTTAGAATCAAGGTGATGCTGGCTTTGTAGAATGAGTTTGGAAATTTTCCTTTCATTTCCATTCTTTAGAACAGTTTGAGAAGAATAGGTGTTAATTCTTCTTTAAATGTCTAGTAGAGGGACACATGAGTGGCTCAGTAGTTGAGTGTCTGCTTTTGGCTCAGGGCGTGATTCCAGGGTCCTGGGATTGAGTCCCACATTGGGCTTCCCACAGGGAGCCTGCTTTTCCCTCTGTCTGTGTCTCTGCCTCTCTCTCTCTGTCATGAATAAATAAATAAAATATTTGTAAATAAATAAATAAATAAATAAATAAATAAATAAATAAATATCTAGTAGAATTTTCCTGGGAAACCATCCTGCCCAGGACTTTTGTTTGTTGGGAGTTTTTTTATTACTGATTTATTTGCTGCTTACGGGTCTGTTCCAGTTTTCTACTACTTCCTGTTTCAGTTTTGGAAGTTTATGTTTCTAGGACTTTGTCTATTTCTTCCAGGTTGCCCAGTTTGTTGTCATATAGTTTTTCATAGTATTCTCATAATTGTTGGTATTTCTGTGGTGTTGGTTGTGATCTCTATCATTTATAATTTTCTCTATTTGGATCCTTTCTCTTTTCTTTTTGATTAGTCTGGCTAGGGATTTATCAATTTTATTAATTCTTTTGAGGAACCAACTCTTAGTTTCATTAATGTGATCTACTAGCTTTTTCTATATAATTTATTTCTGCTTTAATCTTTATTATTTCCCTTCTTTTGCAGGCTTTAGGCTTTATTTGCTGTTCCTTTTCTAGTTCTTTTAGATGTAAGGTTAGGTTGTATATTGAAGATTTTTCTTGCTTCTTGAGGTAGGCCTGTACTGCAGTTTACTTCCCTCTTAGGATTGTTTTTGCTGTATCCTAAAGGTATTGAGCTGTCATGTTTTCATTTTCATTTGCTTCCATAAGTTTTTAAAGTTCTTCTTTAATTTCCTGGCTAACTCATTCATTCTTTAGTGGGATGTTCTTTAACCCTCATGTATTTGAGGGCTTTCCAAATTTTTCTTGTGGTTAATTTCCAGTTTCATAGTGTTGTGATCTGAAAATATGTTGGTATAATCTTGATCTTTTCATACTTGCTGAGGCTTGATTTGTGACCTAGTATGTGATCTATTCTGGAGAATGTCCCATGTGTACTCGAGAAGAATGTGTATTCTCCTGCTTTAGGATGAAATGCTCTGAATATATCTGTGAAGTCCATCTGGTCCAGGGTGTCATTCAAAGCCCTTATTTCCTTGGTTATCTTCTGCTTAGATAATCTGTCCATTGCTGTGAGTGGGTTGTTAAAGTCCCCTACTATTATTATATAATCATCAATGAGTTTCTTTATGTTTGTTATTAATTGATTTATATATTTGGGTGCTCTCAAGTTGGGGGCATAAATATTTACAATTGTTAGATATTCTTGATGGATAGACCCTTTAATTATGATCCAGTGGTCTTCTTTACCTCTTGTTACAGTTTTTATTTTAAAATATAGTTTCTGTGATATAAATATGGCCACTGCAGCTTTCTTTTAATGTTCATTAGCATATAGATGGTTCTCCATCTCCCACTTTCAATCTTTAGGGGTCTTTAGGTATAAAATGAGTCTCTTGTAGGCAGCATATAGATGGATTTGGGTTTTTAAAATCTATTTTGATACCCTGTGTCTTTTGATTGATGCATTTTAGTCCATTTACATTTAGAGTGATTATTGAGAAATATGAATTTAGTGTCATTGTGTTACTTGTAGAGTTGGTGTTTCTGGTGATGTTCTCTGATCCTTTCTAGTCTTTGTTGCTTTTGGTCTTTTTTCTTCCACTCAAAGAGTTCCCTTTAAAATTTCTTGCAGGGCTGGTTTAGTGGTCATGAACTCCTTTAGTTTTTGTTTATCTGGAAAACTCTTTATCTCTCCTTCTATTTTGAATGACAGCCTTGCTGAATAATGAATTCTTGGCTGCATATTTTTCCCATTCAGTTGAATATTTCCTTCCACTGCTTTCTGGCCTGCCAAGTCTATGCACAGATCCACTGTGAATCTGATCTGTCTTCACTTGTAAGTTAAGGACTTTTTTTCCCCTTGCTTCCAGGATTCATTCCTTATCTGTGTATTTTGTGAATTTTACTATGATATGCCTTGGGGATGGCCGACTTCTGTTGAATTTAATAGGAGTTCTCTGTGCTTCTTGGATTTTGATGCCTCTAGCCTTCCTCAGATTAGCGAAGTTTTCCACTATAATTTGTTTGAATAAACCTTCTGACCCTTTATTTCTCTCTTCATCTTTTTGGAATCTTATGATATGAATGTTATCACATTTTATTAATTCACTGAGTTCTCTAAGTCTACCTTTGTGGTCCATTAGTTTTCTTTCCCTCTTCTTTTCAGATTCATTATTTTCCATACTTTTATCTTCTATATTACTGACTGGCTCCTCTGCTTTATCCATCCTTGTTTTCATTGCCTCCATTTATGTTTGCGTCTCGGTTATAGCATTTTTAAATTTCAGCCTGACTAGATTTTAGTTCTTTTACCTCTGTAGTAAGGGATTCTCTAGTGTTTTCTATGCTTTTTTTCAAGCCCAGCTATTATCTTTATAATCGTTTTAAGTTCTAGTGCAGACATCTTACTTACGTCTGTATTAATTAAATCTCTGGCTGTGAGTTCCACCTCATGTTCTTTCTTTTGGAGTGAATTCCTCCGTCTTGTCATTTTATCCAGAAAAGAAAAGAAGGGGAAAAAAGAACAGCAAACAAACAAAACAAAAACAAAGAAAAAAAACAAAAAAAGAAAAATAAAAACACAACAAGAAAACCAAAAAACAAAAACAAAAACAAAACAAAAACAAAAAACAAAAAAACCCCACTAGATCTCAGTGTGTTTTTGCTGGCTTGTTAAAAAAATCCAGATCCCAAAATAAAAAAAATAAAATAAAATGAAAGTAGACCCAAGAAAAGGATATATATGTGAAAAGTATATATATGAAATTTTTTTAAATAATAAAAAAAGGAATTGGAAAATATAAGAAAATAAATGAAAAAATAATAAAAATAAAGAATAAAAGTAAAAAGAATCTCAATCTTCTTTGCCCCTAGAGCTGAAGCTTTGCAGCACTCTATGTAATCAGTAGACTTGGTGCCAGCTGTTTGTGCTGGTCTTCCGGGAGAGGGACCTGCTGTGCTGATTCTCCAGAGCAGGGGGATGGGGGGCAGAGGTGGGGAGGGGAAGGGAGGGATGGGGGTGGGTGGGAGGGGTTTGATGTAGGGGGCCCAGGACTCCACTAGGGGGCGCTATCCTGCTCTGCGAAGGCTTTCAGCTCCCATAGGAGGGATGAAAATGGCTGTACCCTGCTCCTAGTCCCTGGAGCTAAAAATCTGTGCCCCTACTCTTTAGTGAGCCCTCACAGAAAAGGAACTGATCACCCTATTTGTTTCCCTGGTTTCTGTGTGAACCCTGAGTTCACCTTGTGGGTGTCCCAGCCTTTTTATCTCAGGCCCATGACTGAGTTTGAAAACTCTGTGTTTCAGGGATGTCCTGGGTGTTGACCTGCACTGTTCCCCCAGGGAGGGTCCCACCTGCATCTCAGGAAAGCCATCGCACTACCTTTTGGCAGTTCACAGTTTAGAGCAGAGCCCGCACCAAAACCCGCTGCTCTCGGCCAGCTTCCTGGCTTCCATGCCTGGGAACAGTGTAGCACCCTGGCATCACCCCTTCTTCCTGGGACCCAGGGGATCCTCAGACCACCCTGTCACTCCTGGGATTCTGCAGGTCTTCACCACCTCAGCGCCTGTAATCCAGGCATGTCTCTCATGGTAGTGAATTTCAAAGTTCAGGTTTTGCCTTCCACTGCTTCTAATACTTTGTGGTAGCCTCTGGAAGTAGACTCCCTCCCTGGTGCTGCATCCACAGCTCTGTCTCCCCCAAGTGAACTTCCACACACCCTACCTTCCCAAAAGTGGTTGCTTTTCTACTTGCAGATTTCCAGTTTTTATTCTCTCAGACCTCTAAATGACTTCTTGGGTGTTGACAATAATTTGGTAACTATCTAGCTGTGTTCAAAGGTGGAGACAGACTCAAGGTCTTCCTACTCCATGATCTCTACTCCTCCCCTCTTGTAAGATTTGTATAAGTTTTTTGTCTTTGAAGCAAAAAGATCTATTGTAAAGGGTAAACAAAACTTAAAGGCACATCTACTTCAACAACAACAAAGGCAAAAGCCATTCATTAACATGATGAAAATGTTTCACTCTTGAACTTTTTCAAATTGTGCACAACATTCCAAAAGAAAATATGACCATTTGAGGACTGCACGTTGGTAATTCTCCTAGTTTTCACAGGAATGACTTAGTGGCCAATAACATCTCATCCACTCATTTATAATTTGATGGGTAGGACATAGAACAGAAACTTAGTATTAAATGCCAGCCGCTGCTATGATTGCACCATTCCCTCTCCACTGCCCCTGCCAAACAACCACAAAACTCCTTTCAGACCTTGCTATGATCTTAGACCATTATAATAAGACTAAGAAATTTCTGAGAGCTAGAATTAAATTTTCCCAAACAGCTATGCAGTAAAAATTAAGTTGTTCTTTCCTTTAAATGAAATGAAACAAAGTAGAAGTATTAACTTCATTAAGCATGGGACTTCATAAGTAGATGGACCTAACCAATCCTAAAATGTAATAATCTTCTTGTGATCAGTTACAAATAGGATTAACATCTTATAGTTTGGCTTACATAGACCTGGACAAAGAAACAAATACAGGGATATAAAATATACAAGTCAATTGAATCTTTTTTCAAATAAAGAGTATGACTGCCAAATGTTTCATGACTCAACCTTTGGAATCTAATAATTATATATGTTTTTGGTAAAGGGTTAATGTGAGACTTAACATTAACTATCCTGATCTTTTTTTTTTAGGTAATGTAGACAAAAATATTTTAAGACCAAAAATTTTACTATACATGCTGAAAGTGTTTGCAACCCATGAAATGTCAAAAAATAGCATTTTCAAAAATAATTTTAGGACAAATTCTAGGTCTGTGAGGTTGTCCATGCCCCACCCTCAGCACACTGGTGATCACCTTCAGAGTCCACCTTTCAGCTTTCCCTTTGTCTGTTACCATCATGATGCCTTGGAAGATACATAACTTTAATTCTCAGTTGTGCCCAGAATTCTATTACAAGCTCTGGTTATTGACAGTCATGGACAGCCCATGAAAACCTGACTTTTATCTGGTTTAAGCTAGACATGTTGTCATTTCTACTCTTCTGTTGGCACACAGCATCCGGTAATCTCCTGAAGGGGTAGCAAATGAAAAACAGAGAACATGGGTTGGCTTCCCATTCAAAGCACCTCCTTTCTGTGATGTTCAAACCTGAAGGGTGGAAACAAGGACATTGACCTTTGACTCCATGCCTTCCCTCCCTTCTCTCTGGATTATTCTCTTTTGCCCCAGGAAAGGCTTACACAATATTCAAGATTTTTCCCTGCTTTATCATCTATTCTGTGGTAAGTCTTTTAAGCTCTGACTCATTTGAAATGTACAAACTTTTCCCATTTCTCATTAAAGTCTGGCTTTTGAAAATCCAAAGTACTTGCTTTTAGCCTTTTAATTCACAATGGATTCAACAACCACTGTTGTGAAATTTAAAGTCAAGCAATGATTCCCTTGTTCTTGGCAGCTTCTCACCCCACTTCCACAAGGCAGTGAATTGCACTGATCCATTGCATTGGTCAGATGCCAAACTACTCTAAAAAGGGGATTGCCACATGAAACATTGGTTTGATGTCTCAAAAATGCATCTCTGATATCACTAGAAGTGGAATTATTGAGTTGAAGGAAATCTATTTTTATCTATTCTTTATAAACTTGAAGGTGTTTTAACTCTAATCATTTCTATCATAATCTTAGCCATTATTCCTTAAAAGACTTTTAATACATGTTACTAAATCATCCTCTAGTAACATATGATAAATATCCTTTTAAAACCCCAGTGCATGCTAATGTAACATATGGATACGTTTTGATATTTGTCAATTGATAAATAATAAATAGTATCTCATTGCTTTAATTGCTGAAAACTATGAACAAATTTGATAGATAATTCAGTAGTTATATTCATTCATTCATTTAGTAAACATCTATAGGTTTCCATGTGTGTGAGGCAATGAGGAAAAATCCACAAGACATGATTTTATGACTCACATTCAAGAGGCTCACAGTTAAGTGGGAAACAGCTTGTAAATAAATAATTACTTCTGAGAATCAAAATGATGAATGGCAGGAATGGGGGAAAAGACATGAAATGTTTCTTAAAAGTTTATGAATCCAAACTGATACTTTAAAAGCTTTTTTTTTTTGAGAGAGAGAATAAGAAAAGCTTTCTTATTACAATAAAAAACCCAGCTAATAAATGTAGAAGGAATGATAGAAACAGAAAGTCATCATTTTACTACACTATAAAAATAATGTATTCAGTTAGATCCTTGGATGCTAGAATATTGAATGAAACCTTGTTGGGAGCAGTATATAGAGAAATTGAGTTGAGAAACACTATCTTCTATTACCTAAATAATTACCTAAGTACTAGATAACCAAATTTAACAATAATAGGAAGAACTGACACCGTGTGCCTTGATGTGATTCAATAAGGAATATACAACATCGTCCATGTAATATTCTTGCCAAAAATGTTTAACCTAAGTTAATCATAAACATGCAGGTAAGACAAATTCAAATGGACAGACACTCTGAAAAACAACTGTCCAGAATTCTAAAAAAAAAAAAAAAAGAAAGAAAAGAAAAGAAAAAGTCAATAACACAAAAACTTCCTGTGTATTCATCCCTATTCTCCCACCTGTGTATCCATCCCTAGCCCCTCACCAGAAAACTAGGAAATTATTCTAAATTAAATGAGACAAAAGAGATACAACAATTAAATACAAGTGATTGTTGACCAGATACTAAAACCAAAATCAAACAAAAAACTATAAAAAAAATTATTGGACAATGAGGGGATATTTGAATAGGGACAAGCATCTTTAATCATAGTGTCAGTATTAAGCTTTCTGATTGTAATTGTAAAGGAAATATCCTTATTATTAGGAAATGTATATTGAAGTATCTAGGAGTGAAATGTAATCATGTTTGCAAATAATTCTCAAATGGGGGATAGAGATAGAGAGAGAAAGAGAACATTGGGGTGGAAGGAGAGAGAAAGCAAATATGATGAAGTACTAACAACCTACCAATGTAGAGATGCAGGGGAGGGGTATATGGCTATCCATGGTACCATTTGGCAAGCTTTCCACAAGTTTGAATTATTTTTAAATAAATACTACAGAATCTTTTAAATAATTGTAAAAAGAAAAAAATGCCAATATGGTGAAAAAGCCATGAGAAAAGCCGTGGTAGTGAACAGTGATGGCAAAAAAACCCAAGAAGACTTCTCCCTTTTTCCTCCATGCACACTCTCTTAGTGATATTTCCCCATCCAGTGGCTTGAATACCATCTGATGCTAATGACTGCCAACTATATACCCTTGATTCTGTACACTTGGTTCTGTACACTTCACTGCTGAATCCTCATTGCCTAGCACCTAGTAGATCCTCAATAAATGTTTGAGAATGAATGAATACATTTTTGCATGGAGGAGAGCAAGTCAATGGCATAGAGTAGAAGTTTCTTGATCTAGGTCTTTTAAAAGGAGTAGATTTTAGTAATAAGATCATTGGGAATATGGCCTGGTACATCCTTACCCTACTCTTTTTCCAATGTCTTTTGGTCTAAACAGTAAACTGATAATCAATACCAGCTGAAGCAGAAAGGAAGAGCAGTTGGTGAAGTGGAACATATCCACCCTGTGTCACAGCCATGATAGAACTTCAGCTGATTGTTGCCTGTGATAAAGCAGACTAAGTATGGCCAACTCTGATTTTGCAAAAGTAACTGGAAATACACAGCTTTCTGTGAAACTTCCCAATTTTTAAAAGTCTTCAAAACCAGATGAAATAGGGGTGCCTTGGTGGCTCAGTTGGTTAAGTGTCTGACTCTTGATTTCAGCTCAGGTCATGATGACAGGGTCCTGAGATGGAGTCCCACACTGGGCTTCCCACTGGGTATGGAACCTGCTTAATATTCTCTCTCTCTCTCTCTCAAAAAAAAAAAAAAAAGAGAGATAACATCTGCTGGCTGAATTATGCAGTTTGAGGTCCCAGATCCAGAACATGATATAGTAGTAAAAGATGAGAATTGGGACCATAGGAAAGAGTTAAATTTTGGATAGTCCTGTGCAAGATAGGCTAAAGAGATAGAATCAGGTTTTAGTGGAAGATTAAATGTGTCTGATAGGAAAAAAAGAAGAAATGATCACTGGTCAAATAAAAATAAGGGAGAAAGTCCTAAGTAAGAGGTAAAAAATGTAACTTACACACATACACACACACACATATATATATACACAGAGTTTCCCCTTTGAAAACAAGCATAGGAAATTTTTAGCTTTCTGGAATCCTCTGCACTGAAAGTGCCTGGGAATGTGGTGAAGACTGGCAGAAAGGGCACCAGTGGTGAAGCCTGGATAGTGGGGGCTATCCAAGTGGAGATGGAACAAAACTGTCCTGCTGACACTTTCTGGGTTCTCATAATTTGTTCTATAGGGTCCTGCCTTAGTACAAGAGAGCAAGAGTCAAAAAGCAGAGGTCATAGATGCCAGAGACCAATACTTTCTCAACTTTGCAATCTTAAGTTACCCATTTCATCCTTCTTTGCATCTTTCTCTTCCTAAGAAACATAAGAATTTTGCTAATTTGAGGAGACACTGGTGTAGCACCCATAATTTGATCATTTTATTTCTCCCATGTTTTGGTCTCCATATTTGCAGTTATTCAACAACTGTTTCCTTGTGCCTACTCTGGGCCAGGGACCATCCTAGGTGCCAGAGATATAGTGAAGAACAAAGGAGACAAAACCGAAATTCTGTCCCTTGGCCCATGCCTACTCTCGTGAAGCTTACATTTCACTGGAAAAAAGAGAGAGAATATAACAAATAAGTAAATGATATTTTGGAAAGTGGTAAGTGCTATGAAGGGAAATCCAGCAGAATTGGGATACAGCACGTGCTGGAGTTGAAGAATGATACTACTCATAGGGCTCCCAGGAGGTACAAGGCTCACTTTGCTAGTGAGGGCACTTCTTAATTATTTGACATTTAATTTCAGTAAATGTATCCCCTTATTTATTCTTTCTGAAGTTTGGAGGCCAATATTAATTTTTCTCAGAATGAGAAGTAGCTAATTTTTGCAAATGTTTAATGTGCAATATTTCAACGTTTTTTCTCATCTCTCTGTTCACTGATGACTGTTCAACTGCTTTCTTTAGTGATATTTATTAAGATTGTATTAAGCACATAACCTGATCTAAGTCTGTGAAAAGACAGAGAAACAAAATTAAAGTAGAGGCTACAGAGAAGTCCTAGGCTAGAGAGCACAGAACCTTTATAGTGCTCAGTGTAGAGAGCTGAATGGTAGGAATGGGTAGGATTATGAAATCCCTGGGCTCTTTGCCTGATCTCATTTTGACTCTTTTCACAAGCAAAGTTTTTATGAAGGGTGCTAAGTAGAAACAAAACAGATTGATTTGTACTTTATGCTCTCTTCTTGCTCTAATGGTTGTGTGATGGACATGGTAAGAAATGGAAATAGGCATAAAAATGAAATGTAAAGAGTAACAGGAACAAAGAGTCTAGAAATCCCATGAAAAAGGTCATTTGTTTCTGGGAGAACTCGGCAAAGCACCAGTTCAGGGTCATCTTGGCACATAGCAGTCCAAGGAGTGGTTTTCTATTCTGTCCTTTTTCTCCCTGAGTAACCGAAAGAGAGAGAGAAAACAAAAACCAAAGATATCATCTTTGTGACTTCCAAGTGATAATCTTAGTCCAGTTTATCCAAAGCAATTATCTGCCTCCCTCCACTCCCCGCTAATAAAGACTTTTCTTCTGCTATATTTTAATTGGTTACACAGTTGTTAATAAAATTTTCTTAAATATAATTTTATTCTTTATTTTTCTTACCTTGAAATAGTCAAATCCTCTCTCTAAGAATTACTTGGTAAGAGCATCCAGCTTAAAATCAGCAACCTTTACTAAAACATACTATTTCCTATCCTACCCCTTATTTGCATTATATTATGTGATTAAGACTGCGGCAGAATAAAGACTTTTCACTTTTACTGACATTTTTTTAATCCTTATAATAGCAGGTGTGGGATAGGTGTTTTAACGCCACAAACTAAGAGTCAGAGAGGTTAAAGAACTAGATTAAAATCATACTGCTCGTATTATCTGACTTTAAAACTCATCTCACCATTAGTCACTGAAAGGCTTAACCTAGAATAAAAAGCTATAGTTTCCTATTACTTTTTTGTCTTTTCTCATATTCCCTCTCTTTCTATACCAATTTTATCATGTTGACTCCCTATAATCTTACATCTTGATTGCTACGATTCCTAATGGGCCTCCATGATTTTCGATTCTCTCTCTTCCTTTCTAATACACAGACCAATGTTACTGAAATATTGCTCTCATCTTATCACCCTCTTCAAAAATATACAGTATGTAAGAACAAATCCAACCACTTAACGTGATTTAAGAACCTCCAAAATCTGAGCCCATTTTACATAGTTCACTCTTTGGCGCATAGCATTCGTTCCCTACCAAACCATACTCATTTTTCATGTACAACTCTAATCCTATTTATTCCATACAGCTTTATTCCTAGTCTCTGTCAAGAGCTATAAAGGTCCCAAGACATTACCCTACTTGCAAGCTTACAAATTAGCCTGCCACAATTTCATAGATGCTGGCAGAGGACATGAGACTCTGAGATCAGAGATGGAGGACTATATTACTCATGACACAGCAAGCATCTTGAGTATCATTATATTTGCATTAAATTTTCTCGTTCCCAAGTTCCACAGAGAGAAAGAAATCGATGCCTAAACATTGAGTGGATTGTGTTACATGAGGGAAATCTTGAGCTTAGGTAACCCAAATCTTTTATAACGACTGTAAGCAAGCCTGTTCCTTACCCCAGAGAAAGACACTATCTTTATCTTCCAGTCTGCTTACTATACAAACATCTTTGAAACAATAATTTAGAACAAAAGTAGTAAGCGCCTCTGCTTGCAAGACATGCAGAAACTTCACAGACCCATAGAGAATCTTCTCCTGATATTCTCTAGTCCATGCTAGTACAAAAAGCCTGTATTACATGATTTAATAGCACTCTACACCTCTGCATTGTTTCAAATCATTCCCTACACATGCCACAACTTCCCCCCGAAGATCCTTAGCCTCATGGGAAGACTACGTCTTATATTATTTCTAAATTTCCTAGCGCTAAACTGAGTACTATCTTCATAGTTGTTTTTTGTAGGAAATTGTTCAATGATAATAATCAATTCAAGTATATCAGGAAGAAGTAGCTAGCTTGGCACTTTCTCCTGAAGTGTATTACCAGAGAAATCCAAAATATCTGTCAATGAAATAAGCAAGGCCTGTCGGCAAAGAATATTAATTAAAAAAATATGATATTGCATTCAAATGCAATGTGTCTTAAATAGTGTTGAGAAAGTGTGTGTTTTCTTAGAAAGCCAACAATATGGTCTTTTGTGTTCTGGTCCATTTGCCTCTCTCTTATTCCTGCTTGAGCTACCAATTGCTATTATTTGGTTTCAAAAGCTTGAAATAGCTTGTATCAGTTGGTACCATGTTACTAATAGTAGTACCACGTACCATTACCACATCCCTGACAACCAAGTTCTCTGATTGTCAGGGACTTGACAATTCTGACCTAAGTGCAAGTGAAGGTGTGGAATATTTACATGATAGGACAAAAATTATTGCCTGGAAATATAGCAGTATTAATCGTATATAGGCCAATATATGATTTTTGAAGAAGAAAAGGGGAGTATATTTGGAAAAAATCTGCAAGACAGGAAAATTTGGTGAGTTAGTCTTAACACCAGCTTAAATCTTTATTCATTCATTATTTTCAAAATAATTTATTGTCACTGACTATGTTTCAAGCTGTACAAGATGTTGGAGACGGAGAAAAAAGTTTCCTGTTCTGTAGTTCACATGCTAAGGGAAAAATAGATATGTATGAGAAATCATTATGATATTGATGGTAAGACCTACAATAGAGGTGTCAGAAAAAACGGTTTGGTATCTCAATGTAGGAAGGAGTTAATCCTACCTAGGGGTCTGGGAAGGCTTCTCTGAAAAATAGAGCAAGAAATGTGTATTTTTGATGAGATTTGGATTTGTTGGATTTGTTTAATGTACTAAGAAGCTAATATAAATGATAAATATAGAATAGTACAGTCAAATGGAGCAATAGAAAATATGTTCGAGAGAACTGCAAAATTAAGAACTGAGGAGAGGTGGTCCTATGACTAAGTAAAATGAGCTGGGAAGAGGATCTATGCTTTGCTGGGAAAGTGACAAAGTTATGGTTTTGAGAATCACATGTGAGGTCCATGGGACAAAAAGAAAAAAGAGTTGAGGAGGTGGAGATACTGATATCAATTATATCCTTAACAATGTCAGTGATAAAACACTTCTCCCTCAAATCTGTTTGTCTAACTCCCAAATAATTATTGTGTTTGCTGTTGCCTCTCCATGATATATGTGAAAGCTCTAAATGAGCATATTTTTGTTACTTAGCCTTTAAAAAGCATCGTTTCCTATATGGAAGTTGACAGAGAATTCCCAGTTTTAGAGCTATCCTTTAACATCCACAGATTCAGTTATGCATGTAAGCACAGGCAAAGTTCCCAACAGGTTGAAATCCTTTGAGCTCACTTCGGGTGTAATTTGTGTGTGCAACACTTAGAGTGCTACACAGTCTGCTAACTAAGCAGTAGATATGAAATAAACAGTGAAGGCTGTATAAATTTTTCTGTTCTGAAAATTTGTATCTGTCTTAAAGTTATAAATGAGGTTAATCAGAAGCAAAGAAATATTTACAGACAGCTGGCATTCACCTTGAACAACGAATAATACAAACATGAAGCCTTTAAATCATTCCTTGATTGGTCCACAGAAATTCTGAAATAAGCCATTAATTATTTCATAGAAAAAAGAATCAAATTTTGAAGAAGAATGGCAGGACAATTGATGGAAGATGTTAGTATTTTACTATCAGAAGAAATCAAAGGGCAAGTTTGAATGTCTCAATTATTTTTACCAAGACCTGGACAATCCATTCCAAAGCATTGGATCAAAAATGTCAGCCATTTAATCTGACTTTCATAGAAGAAAAACTTTGGAAGCTTTTACCAACAGTAATAGAGTAATAGAATTTTTAAATTAGTTTTCTGATGAAAATATTTTAGTGGAAGTTTTCAATTACAGAGACATATGAATATGATTTGAATCAATCTAACAGAAACAAAAGTATGGATAGTAATGACAATTTCTGGAATTTATTGCGAATTTTTGTGTGATTTTTGTGAATTTTTTTCTGGGATTTTTGTGAATCTCTGCCAAACATATATGTTTTAAGACTTTAATATGTTTAAGACTTTTCATAAATACACACCCTCATGCTCCCATCCCCACAGGAAAATTTCTCAGCCACGAGAAAGAATCCTGCCATTTGCAACAACATGGGTGGACCTTGAAAGCATTATGCTAAATATGATAAGCCAGACAAAGAAAGGCAAATAACACATAGTATCACTTACATGTGGAAGTAAAAGAAAAAAAAGAAAAAAAAGTTAAACTCATAGAATCAGAGGACAGAAGAGTGGTTGCCAAAGGCTGGAGGTGGTTAAGGAAATAGAGAGAGGTTGGTAAGTGGTACAAACTTCCAGCTGTAAGATGAATAAGGTCTGAAGATCTATGTAAAGCATGATGACTAGAGAAGTACCTAGCTCACTCAGATGGAAGAGGGTCCAACTCTGAATCTCAGGGTCATGAGTTCAAGCCCCATGTTGGGTGTAGAGATTACTTAAATAAAAACTTGGAAGAAAAAGAACAAAGCCTGATGATTATACATGGTTACATATCTGTACTGGGAGAGTATTACTTAAAGGTTCAAGTATTAAATGGTGAAACATAAAAAAAAAAAAATCCATGGTTGACAACACTGTATTATAGAATTGAAGTTTGCTAAGAGAATAAAACTTAAATGTTCTCACCAAAAAAAAAAAAAAAGAAAGAAAGAAAGAAAGAAAAGGAAAATTATAAATATGTGAGGTGATGGATGTGTTTATTAACAAGATGGCACAAATCCTTTGGCAATGTATTTATATATCAAAGAGCTATTTTCTGTCATTAGTTACATTCAGCCTTGACTTGACATCTTAATTTTGTCAGGACATTCTGTGACTTGGGCCCCCACATTCTACTTGAGGAAATAGAGTTAAATATTGGTAACCAAGCTAATTTGATTTTTTCATACTCATCACTTCTGGACCAGACCTAATGCAAGAGTCTGGGTTGCTGTCACCATTGGTGCTACTACTGCTACTGAGAATAACAGCAATAATATGTGCCCAACTGTAAATAGTTTTTTTAAAGTATTTATGAAAATAGTCTCCTCCTCTAAGTTCTCTAGAACTGGAAGTGATAAATAAGATAATCAAATCTGGAAGTAGATGCATTTAACACTTATGCCTCTTGTCTTCCCACACCAATGGCAGATATTACTAACCACTCGTTCCCACCAAGCATAGATACCCCCCACGGGCCCTTCTCAATGTTCAGTGGATGTGTAGGCAGCCACTACTGACCTATCATCATTGGCATTACAGAGAGAATATTTCTTATCCCTGATATAGCACAACCCATCCTTTCACAGAAGAAGAAATGCTCACAAAATGATTGCACGTCAGATGAGCGGCAGAGTTAGGGTAATGATATGTGTCAGCTCCCCCACCCTCAGCCCAGTGTCCTTTCCAGTAATGTGTGCCTCATGTCTGGTTACCAGAATATACTACCCAAATGACTAATCAGATTCTGCTTTCAAAATGAAAAACTTCGCAATGACTTTTAAATTTCATTCTTCAAAAATCTGTTCTAATAAAGAGACTCTGGTCCAATATATTTACTACCTCATCTGGCCACCATTCTTTACACAGCAAGTATAATCAGTTATCCCTGGGGGGGCAGAGGGTGATTTCAGCAGGTGCCGAAATACATGCATTTGTAAAGACTGCTAGCGTGTTCACATCCTACAAAAATGCACACAATCGATCTCAAAACATCACCAACTCTTCAAATAGGAGGATTCCAGCTACATGTGAGGGGTAACTGATCAAAGTCAGCTAAGACTAATAAACATGAAAAAGAAGAACCAAAGAGAAAGACAGATGCCGATGAGTACTCCTTACCATTTAAGGCAACTTATAATTCTAACCATTCTGCTAAAAACAGACAACGGACTGATTGCTATTGTTTTACTGATTAACTATTCTCTCTGCTTTTTCCCAAAAGGCACCCTGGCAAACTTTGCTTAGTAAATATTGACACCTGTAAACCAAGCTGGCTAATGCCGTTGGCTCTCCAGCTATCTTCCCATCTGTTGCCTGAGAATTTTAAGCAACGCATTTTGGGACTCTTGCTCTCTTTCCATTGTAAACTGTAAAAAATGCTACCCAGAAGCTAATCCGAAAGCCACATGGCCCTAGAGGGGCCTGTGGTAAGTAAAGGGAAATGTAGTCTAATATGTAAAATGCGTATCCCACCGGCCTGCTCGGCCACCCCGTCTTTAGTTAATAGCATGCCGGGGTAATCTGCTTAGTTACCAAGTGGAGCTTTTTTCCCTCTTCCCCATGAGATCACCCAGACCACGATCAAAGCCCAAACACACTCTCTGCCAGCTCTATTGTTCCCCAGAGTGGGATTAATGACTAATTATGTCAGGTCACTCATCCAGATGGCCTCTCAGATGTTCCTTTGTCATTGTCTGACCTTCCATATGCCCCTTTGACCTTGAGGTTTATTTCCATGGAAACATGAAGCCTCAGTTTCCTTGCTGAGATTGCCAAGAATTGGCCAAAAGGAGGGATATGGGATAATCTACCCACACTTTGTATTCTGCTTCCATCTCATGCCTTGTTAAATCCAATGAATAGATAAAAAATGCTATCTGGTCCCAGCTGAGTGATGACCATGGTCATGATTCTATGTTACATGCTATGTTTTTTAAATTAGCAGACAGCTTTGTACATGGAAACGTGCATTCAATTTGAAGAACATCAATCGCCATAATGTGATCTTTTTATCTCATTAATGTTAAGCAAGGGTAATAGAATGGAATTACAAAATATCACTGTGAAAGGAATACAATTCAGAGAATTATAGATATCCCCCATTAAAGCCCTAGAGATGTTTGGATAAGTCAACTTGTTCAGTTTCATAAATTAAAGATTCTTTACTTTACTACCTTTTCTGGGGTTTAAATTCTAGCCTCAGATGTTGATCTTAATCTGAAGAAGGATTTTAAAGTGGTTAGTAAAATGGAGAAATTTCCTCAAAACTACCAAATAAGTAAATAAAAATAGAATAGGAGACTGACTCCTGCACTCAATTAAATAAAAAAGGTTGAATACGTATTTGCATGAGATGAAATGTATTTCCCTTTATATTATAAAGAAGACTAAAGAATAATTCATATGTCTAAAATGTGGAGGCTAATTCACCTCTCCCGAGTTCATCCAAGAATGAAATGTCTCTCTGCTCTATACAGGAATTCATACACGCACAGAAGTCTCAAGGGGGAATGCTAGTAGAGTTGAGTAGTCACACGTGCCCAAGTTTTCCTGGCAGGGTGGTGATTTATGAAATCTTCCTTCACCAATGATCAGAAATCTTCCACCTGAGAGTTATCAGTTTATTTAAGAAAAAAATCAGAGGGCTAAGTGAACAAAGGATTTTGTTCCTTGTATTGTTCTTGTTGGGCCATTTTGCCTTCTGAATCCAGAAAGACATGGATCAAAAGGAAAAACTCACCCTGGTCAATGACAGCCAATGCCTTCCACTCCCCACTCCCGGGACTCCAGTGCTGGAAGGAAGCAGTGATGCTACCTTGTTCACTGCTCACTACAGTATCGTCCAGATCTCCAGTGTCCAGCACAGTGCTTGGCATAATCTAGGTTTCTAAAACCTCACCTGAATGAATGAGTGAATAAATGTGGAGTAAATGTTAGTGCTAGCCCATGTGTGCCGAGAAAACTTGACCTTTCTCCTCTTTTGTTTTCTTCCAATGATACTGTCAGGACTTGCTTATTTAAGAAAGCATTCTGTGCAGATTTGGCCTCAGGGAACACAATTCAACAACAACAACAAGAACAACAACAAAAAACCCCAGAGAAATCCTTTCCTTCCATTAAAAGAAAGACAATTTTATTTAAAGGATGGCAGCAATACAGTAGACTTCCACAAAGCATGAAAGAACGCTATGTTCCTAATCATTTGAGAATGTGGCCAGAAAACTCTTAACACATTTCAGACAGTGTTCCAGGCCTTTTGCAATGGCTCCATGCCTTACGAGGTACTCATTCCATCTTCTGAGTTTGCCATCACCACTCCCAGACAAAGATCCTCTCCCTTCTCGGATGGCATTGCTGGGAGACATGGCAAACTGATGGTCCACATTGCAGACACAGGGGTGGCAAGACAGACATTTTTCCTAGGAACATTCCTACTAAAATTTTTGGTAAGTGCTTTGTCAGACATAAGACTCACAGACACAGAATCGTCTTAATTAACAACATACTTAAAATGTTGACATTCTATCTCAGTAGAAATATAATTTGAATACAAGTTCAAATCTTCTGTTCATGAGGCTCATCACAACAGCATGTGACACTTATCTAGGCCCCAGGTTCCACACCTGCAAATCACACTACTGTACTCTGTAAGTCCCTGCAATAACTATGAGTGGAAATAATTCTTCCAACAGGAGGGACTTAGAATTCTCATGTGTTAGAACTAAAATTCTCATGGTGGCCTAAAAAATTCACAAGAGTCAGCCAGTATATTAGAATATTGCATCAAGGGGAAAATTACTGTATCAAAGAATAGGGAACTGGAAATCAATGTTGTCCAAGTGCTGCTTGTTTGATTTTTATGGTCCTTGTAAATTGCTTTGTGAGTAGGTTTATATCAATGAAAAAATATTTGTTAAGTGTCTGCAGTGTGCCAGCCCTGGCTTAGTTTCTAGAAATACAATGACGACCTCAAATCGCTCTTAGCTTACTAAGGAGACTGAGGAGCAAACCTAGAATGTCTTGGGCAGACCTAGGGCAATTTCCTGGAGGAGGTGGATATCTAGGTGAAGCTCTAAATAAGAGTGAACTCAGAAAACAGGAAAAGAGTGAGGAAAGATATCCTGATAGAGGGAGTAATTTATGTCAAGTCCTAGGTGGGAAAATGGATGGGCCAAATTCAGAGATTTGTAGTAGTTCGGCCTGACCAAGGTGTGAGGTATGAAGGTGTGAAGGTGAGATTGGACAGGTGAGTGGGAGCCCTACCATCAAAGGCCTTGTGTTCCATGTTAGGGAATCTGTAACCCAGAGGATCCAAACAGGAAATGCCAGGAGACTCAGTGAACTCTGTTGTCAGGTGGTAGTGCCTCAGATTCCTGGCTGGAGTTCAAGGATAGGATGCCAGTCCACAGATAAAGATGCCCCAGGCAAGCCAGGACCCCCATCCCAGAAGGACTGGATTACTAGACAATCCAGGCATGACTTGGGCACAAGCTACAAAAGGTTGGAAATTATCATGTGAGGACTGATTTCAGGGACCAGAAAGAAACCCAGAACTCTTCTGTTTCTCCCAGACAAGACTTGGAGGTAACTCGGAGGAGAGTTTCAGAGCGTTAAGCGTTTCTTAACTCTCTCCAGAGAGAGGAGTTGGTGGGGCTGGTGGTGGGAGGGGGTTCGAGGGAACATACTGAGCTGTTAAGAGTGAAGGATCTGGGCTGCAGAAAGAAGAGAGAAACAGAGGCAGGAACTCAGTAGGTCTTCCCCTTGCAGCAGTGAGAGACACTGGATCTAGAGCTGATTAGCTGCATGACTTTGAGAAAATTTTCTTCTTAACCTCTCTGAGCTGCCATTTCCCCATTTATGAAATGAGGACAGTGATGCTTTCCATGCTAGATTGTCATATTAATTGGAAAATAGCAGCAAAATACCTGGCATCTAGAAGGCACTTGGCCTTGGCAGTAAATAAGTAGTAGCTTTTATTAAGGGGGTATATCATTAATCACTGTGTGGGAGATGTGCGTTAGTCACCGCAGGGAAGAACTAATAATTGCCTTTACACTAACTTTATCTGGATCTCTTTCATAGCCTTTCCTTTTGATTTTATGTTAGTACTCATGCAAATTTTACGGTACTTCGGTTATCAGTTTGTATTATAATTTATCCATTTTAGTATTCCCTAGAGTGGATATTACAACTTTACATGGGCTAGGTGCCTAGTAAATCATTGTTGAATGACTGAATAATCCCTTTGGGGATAAAATATCAATCCCAGGGCCATTTCTAAAAGTTGCTGATGTTATTGGTAATTAGGTATTATTCTTCTACTCATTCAACACGTATTTATTGAGTACCAATTTGTACCAGGCATTGTGCCAGGCCACCCTATTCATCACCAATCCCTAATTCTTTTACCAAAGCAATCAGAATGTGTCTTATTTTGTTCTGCTTTCCAGTGTTATGGTTCCAAGGAAAGATCAGTTTGTGGATTTTGCCCATGTGTAGTTAGAAGAAGCCACAAAAGCATCCTTAATCTTGGCTGTTCAAAAGGAAAGAAAGAATAAAAAACGATTTCCCCGGGGTGCTATCATATGAAAACCAGTGGTATGAGAAACCAAGGATGGAGATAACCCACCATAAGTCATAGCCAGTGAACCCCTTCTAATGCATAGCTCACTGACTCTGTGTCAGACTACTATCTTTGTTTTAGATTCTTTAAATTTGCTATATTAGAAGCTCAGACCACAGCCCAGAATAATTGTTTAATGAACTGACTTTCCAACAGGTCAGTACAAGAACAATAATAGGCCCCATAAGACACACTTAGAGATACACATTCCATTCCATTTGTAAATGGAGATGTCTTTCTTGGGTAAGAGAGATATTTTAAAAATTTAATAAAATTATATAAAAATATTTTTGTTAGTAACATAAAAACTATGTAGGTGAATACTAACCTAATAAATTTATTGCATTAAAAAATAATGGAAAGTATCCAGGATGATTTTATGTTTGATGTAGTAGGTAAAATACGAAAGGAAATAGACTTACATATTGCCAAAGCATTAATTTTATTAGTCTATTTTCCTATCTTCGACAGCAGGGTAACTTTCAACTCTCCTCGACCAGTCAGACTCTTATTTGGTATTTTATTTGATTGGCTGTCTAATCTAAATAAACAGATTAACTTGCATTTAAGAAAACAGGAGATAGGGAAACAGCAGAGAGAATGATTCAAAGGTAAGCTTTAAATATACAAATGGGATAGTTCTTTTATGGGAACATTTCCATCCATAGCTTCGCTAAAGCCCACGTGCAAAGGTAACCTAAAATCCATATGATGAGTTTCTAGCTGCTATGTACATATTCAACTTCTGGTCTGTTATATCTACAATTGCAGATACCCAACAGAACCCAATATAGGCTGAATTTCTGTTTAGCAAAGTCTGCCTCTTTGACATAGAAGCAACTAGCCACCTAATTCTGAATAATTCTTTACTTTTGAACTTCTTATTTTTTCGAGAGCTCATATTTGCTTATTGACAGATAAATGCTATGTCTTCAGGGTAATTCTTTTTGTGAAATATAAACATTCAACACAAAAGAAGAAATGTACGAATGAATGGTTGTCAAAGCCTGAAATCAAGAAGAATTCATGAATTTAATATTCTAGGCCCCAGAGATAGGTAACACATGACTAGCATGTTAAAGATAAACAGCTTGATAAATTCTATTGCAGTCAGTGCTATAGGAAAAAAAAAAAAAACTTAGAATGTAAAAAAAAATAAAAAAGGAAAAAGTGAAATTTCAAAGGAAAAGAATTATATGCTGGACAGAGTTGATTATTTGGCAAATTTGTTATCATATCCCCCATTTAAATGTGCAAAATTTGCATATAATTTTTTTCTTTCGGGAATAAAATCATCAGACCTAATTAGCTATTGATGCCCAGGAAATGTTAATACCTTATAAGATAAGCCCCCCCAAAAATGTGTTGCAATTAAAGATGTGGTCATGGAAGGAGAACTCCTTGCCTACCACCCCCTTGTCCCTGTTCCTTAAGTCACATCTGCTTTCCTTACTAAAGGTATAAGCCTGTGGAACAGAGGAGCTTATACAGCTGAGGAGGAAAAGTGCATTCCTTTTTGTCTGGTGCATCATCAACCAACCTGTCAGCTACATTCCAAATGCAGAATCTTTCTTTTGCATGATGATTCTAGGAGGCAGAAATCACAGCTTGGCTGACTGATCCCAGGTGGAGTTTGAAGTGCTGACAGCAAGAGAACTAATGTTTAGATTTATAAACTGAGTGAAGTTGATGTGGAAATCATTGCAAATGAATAAATATAGAGCCTTGCATTATCATTTTTATCAACTCACTTTGCTCACTATAACCCTTTCTATGTAATTACTTGCGATGAATGTGAGTTGTACCTACAGCAGACATATGTACCTACAACTGCCACATATGTATGAAATATGTAGCCTCTTCAAGGGAAAGGAACACACCAATTTATTCAGCATACAGATTGCAAATACAAAAGGCAAGCCAGCATCCTATGTAAGAGGGAAGGAAGAGTCCGTGGCTTGTATAATTCATATCCTTAAATGAGTCAAGGAGTATTCATACCCAGGAGTGAAGATAAAACTGGTATTTTATTGATGACATTATATAAATGTTAAAATGTATGTATTTTATATACTAAAAAAAAGGAAAAAGCTAAATCAAAGAAAAAGAATGGGTTGTTGGTACAGCACTTTATCTTTCATATTGACTGGAGTATATATTAAGCTGAGCTATTGAAATTACATTGACATAATTACTAAAAGTGAATACATTTGATCAAAAATATATGTTTACTAATATTAATATATTTTGTCCATTGATGGCTATCAGTCGTTTCTCTTTTATATCATTTGTTTCTATGAATTAATGTATATTTTATGCTTTGAAATTTCCTTATGAATAGCTCTGTATTTTTTATGCTGGATAAAGCCACTGGTGGCCATATTCTGGTGTGAGAACAGAATCCAGCCACAGAGAACAACATACTCAGATGCCCTTGGATCTCTGCTCTTCACATCATGCCCTTGCTCTTCCTTGGCAACTGCTGGTTTGGAACATTATGGTTAGGGTGCGTGATGGCAAGTACACTGTGGTTAGGAGAAGATGTTAAGTGACTCCAATTTTGCTAAAAAGGCTGCTTTTAGGTTGTTTGAAGGTATATCTAAGGACACATTTTACACTGTCATCCTTAGATGCATACATTAAATGCATGTGTAAAAAGTCATTTCTGGGGCTCTTGACTGGCTCCACTGAAAGAGTATATATATAACTCTTGATCTTGGAGTTATGAGTTTGAGCCCCACATTGGGTTAAAAGATTACGAAAAAAAAAATAAACTTAAAAAATTAAATAAAATAAAGGCCAACACACACAAAAAAATCATTTCTGGGGCACTTGGGTGGCTCAGTTGTTTAGGCAGCCAACTCTTGATTTAGGCTCAGGTCATGATCTCAATGTCATGAGATCAAGTGAGCCCCATGTTGGCTCCACACCAGTGGGATATCTGCTTGAAGATTCTCTCCCTCTGCCCTCCTTCCACTGTCTCAAGTAAATAAATAAATATTTTAAAAAATCATTTCTTTTTTCTAATGTGTGCTAACATTAAGCAGTAATATTAATAACATTTTCAATACAAAATTATCTAACTCAGGATGACATAAGGTTTTTACAGGTAGATGATACCTTATATATGGAGTATATATGCTTTTTTTCTGGCACACTATCAAAGAAGTTCAATACTTCATGAAGGTATAAAAGAAGTTTAGAGGTCTTCCTACTTAAGTCTAGCCAATTAAAACAAAATGCAAGTACACGTTTCCTGGGCATCATTTGAGATTTTTCTTCTGTACTTCTAACATAATAAGTTTCACAAAAGTTTGTACTTACTAAGAACTGTCATTATCTCTAATGGTTTAATGTAAATAACATAAATTATTTATTTGAAAGTGATGCAATACTTAATATTCACCTTCTAAATAATGAAAATATCTTTATATTTTTTATTTTTATTTTATTTTATTTATTTATTTTTTTTATTTATTTATGATAGTCACACAAAGAGAGAGAGAGAGGCAGAGACACAGGCAGAGGGAGAAGCAGGCTCCATGCACCGGGAGCCCGACGTGGGATTCGATCCCGGATCTCCAGGATCGCGCCCTGGGCCAAAGGCAGGCGCTAAACCGCAGCGCCACCCAGGGATCCCTCTTTATATTTTTTTTAACTAAATTAATGTCTTCCCTGGTTTTCAAACTATAAAATCTTACTGAATTTCATGCTACTGTTTCAAAAGAAAATAATGTGGTATCTTAAATAATGGGATATATTTCATTCTGAAAAACCAATGTGAATGGAGCCAACATTTATTCTATCCAATGCAGTCTGGAGCTAGACCAAAATCTAGAATGGTTTTCTATTTCTAAGACTACAAAAAAAAAAAAAAAAAAAAAAAGATTCAGTGAGTCATCCCGAAGTTCTGTCTGATTCTAGAGACAGAAGTCCAAGACGAATTAGGGATGCCAATAGTGAAAATGTAGTGGAAAAAAGTACTGCTGGCCTGAAAGGAAAGACAGTACAGTCCTTCTACCAAGTTTATTTAAGAATGTGGCTTGTACCTTCAGTGTCTTAGTTGCCCTGTATAAACCGAAAGACTGATAAAACCATGACTTCTTCCTTCACAAGGTCTTAAGAACATTCAAATCAAAACACTACGTTGGTATGAAGCATAGATATCATTAAACAACTCAGAATATTTCTCCATCAGGACCGGTAATAAACAATCGGGGATCAATAGTCTAACATCATTAAATATGTGTTTGCTGTGCATAAATTGAGTGTTAATGCAAATACACACTATAAAATTAGGGGTACACTTTTTCTTTTAAGCAGAGGAAGAAAAAAACTTAAAATAGTAGATTTGAATTTTAAAACTTAGATTGTAAACCTAATTTTTAAGTTATACATCTCTATTGTGAATTATGTCCTGCCTTTTATCTTTTTTAAAAGAGATTTTATTTATTTATTTTGGAGAAAGGGGGTGTGAGCAGAGAGAAGACAGAGCAGGAGGGAGAGGAAGGAAAGAGAATCTCAAGCAGCTGCCCCTGAGCACAGAACTCGACACCAGGCTGACCTCAAATCCTGAGACAATGACCTGAGCTGAAATGAAGAGTGTGAGGCTTAACCCACTGAACCACCCAGGTGCCCCCTGCCTTTATCTTTGAACAAAATATGTATATGTGTGTGGGTGTCATTTCATTTTAATTAAAACATAACCAAACATCCCTATCAGGACTATTGAGATATAATTATTCATTGCAATGTGAATCATATTTACAAAATACATCTTAGAAAAATATGTGCACTGTTTTGAAATGTGAGCTGTTTAAATTTCTCCTGAAACTATTACCCAAAACCCAACATATATGAATAGTTGCTGTATTTTGGTCCTGAGCAAAGGGTCAACAACAAGTGGTTTAAGTGTCTGGTGCTTAGGGATTTAGTTACTTTGAAACTGGATTATTCTTCTACTTGACAAATAGCAATAAAAAATGCGGGCATGTTCTTGAGAGATAATATTATTTTGTTGCTGATTTTGCATTCCAGACCTATGTCTTTGTGGATGACCATGGAGATTACAAAATAAGGAACCGCGGGTCTCGGGATTGATGGGCAATGCTGAAGGTGCCTCCATCAGGAGCAGCGATGATGCAGTGCTGAGCAGAGTGGAGACCATGATGGCCCTGAAATGATTGTAACACATGGTCTCTGCCTCAAAGGGCTTACAGTCAGGTCAGGTGAATAAACCTGTTTAGTAATGATGAGCTCTGGCAGCAAATGCCTGGAAAGCTGAGCAGAAGGAGAGGGATTTGTCTGTGGAGAGATCAGGACCCTGGTGTTGGAGGTACAGCCCCATAGGAGGAAGGGTTTAGACTGAAACAGCTGGGGAATATGAAGAGGATTGAGAAAAAGATGAAGCAAATTTTTCAAAGACAGATATTGACCACTAGTATGATTTCCACTGTGAAACATGTTGGCAATTTCCTCTCTCTCCTTGTTGCACCAGTAGTATAATTCTGTTTCTTTTCCACTAGCCCCAGAGTAGAACACTTTTGCTTGCTTTCTGTTGAGTTATAGGGCAATAAAGATGCCAGGAATCTGAAAATGTCCTTAACTCTTTCTTCGTCTGCATCTTCTTGTCCTGCTGATTTCAGCTTCTAAAACTCTCCAGTCTTCTTCGTCGACCCATCCACCACCTCAGCCAAGTCCCATCCTCTCTCACTGCAATAGAATTCTTATGGACTCCCCACTTTTGACAACTGCACCCCTTTAGTACACTTTTCATATAGCTATCAGACAATAGATTTGTTTTTATTTTAAGATTTTATTTATTTACTCATGAGACACAGAGAGAGAAGCAGAGACACAGGCAGAGGGAGAAGCAGGCTCCCTGCAAGGAGCCCGATGTGGGACTCAATCCCAGGACCCCCAGGATCACGCCCTGAGCCAAAGGCAGATGCTCAACCACTGAGCCTCCCAGGTGCCCCTCAGACAATAGATTTAAAACATTAATTTCATCAGATCATTCTGCTGCCCTTAGGGGAAAGAAGCCAAGACATTTCATTGTCCTTGAACATATGCATGATCTAACCCCTGCTTACCTATTTAGTCCAGCTTCTCAAAATCCTCTCACTCTTACAGCTCTTTAGGGCTTTGGGTGATGCTCTTCCACCTGCTTCCCTAGGTCCCTCTAATCTAGATGACCATCTCACATCCAGCTGCTCATCTCAACTGAGTGACCTTTCTCTTGGGAAAGCCTGCATGGCCCCCACTCCTTGTACCTGCAGACTTGGTTGGTCCTCCACGACACTGTCTTATTTTCTTTTTAAGATTTTTTAATTTATTCATGAGACACACACACAGAGAGAGAGAGAGAGAGAGAGAGGCAGAGACATAGGCAGAGGGAGAAGCAGGCTCCATGCAGGGAGCCTGATATGGGACTCAATCCCGGGACCCCAGAATCATGACCTCAACCAAAGGCAGATGCTCAACCACTGAGCCACCCAGGCATCCCGACACTGTCTTAAAACATAGTACACTTCTTCTCTTCCTCATGAAGTCAATCACACTTAGTTATTACCTGTCTTCTGGGTCATGCATGTTTTGTTCATTGCTATGTTCCTAGTAGTTAGCACGGTGCCCATCCCAGAGCAAGCTGAGTTGATGAAATTAATGAAAAACCTAATTGAAATACTGATGTTTTAAACTCTTGGCTAGAATGTTAGTAGGTTGTATTAAATATACTTGGATGGGGCACCTGCGTGCCTCAGTGGTTGAGTGTCTGCCTTTGGCTTAGGTCGTGATTCCGGGGTCCTGAGATGGAGTCCTGCATCAGGCTCCCCATAGGGAGCCTGCTTCTCCCTCTGTTGTATCTCTGCCTCTTTCTGTATCTCTCATGAATAAATAAATAAAATCTTAAAAAAATAAAAAAATACAAATATTTAAATTCAATTTAGTTAACATATAGCGTATTATTAGTTTCAGGAGTAGAAAGTAATGATTCATCACTTGCATATAATATCCAGTGCTCATTACATCAAGTGTCCTCCTTAATGCCCATCACCCAGTTACCCCATCCCCCTAACCACCTCCCCTTCAGCAACCCTGTTTGTTTCTTAGAGTTAAGAGTCTCTTATGATTTGCTCCCTCTCTGTTTTTATCTTATTTTGTTTCTTACCCTTCCCCTATGTTCATCTGTATTGTTCCTTAAATTGCACGTATGAGTGAAATCATATGGTATTTGTCTTTCTCTGACTTATTTCGCCTAGCATAATACTCTCTAGCTCCATCATCATTGCAAATGGCTAGACTTCATTCTTTTTGATGGCTGAGTAATATTCCATTGTGTATATATACCACACCTTCTCTATCCATTCATCTGTCAATGCACATCTGGGTTCTATCCATATTTTGGTTATTGAACTGATCTTCAACAAAGCAGGAAAGAATATCCAATGGAAAAAAGTCTCTTCAACAAATGGTGTTGGGAAAATTGGATAGCCATATGCAGAAGAATGAAACTAGACCATTTGCTTACACCATCCACAAAAATAAACTCAAAGTGGATAAAAGACCTAAATGTGAGATGTGAATCCATCAAAATCCTAGAGGAGAACACAGGCAGCAACCTCTTTGAACTTGGCCACAGCAACTTCTTGCTATACTTGTAGATTTCTCAATTATTTCCTTTAATAGGTATTAATTATATTCAGTTATATAGTACTAAAGTAGTGCGTAACAGTTGGAATTAATTCCTTCTTTAAAGAACTGGAAATATTCAGTTGACAAGCTTTGAGATAGTTGGAGGTTAGGAGCAAAGGATAGGAATTGCTTTCTGTTGGGCTTAAAGATCAACCAGAAATGTACAATCTGAGGAGGAGGAGCTCACTTATGGGAGAAACAAAAATTAGAATGAAAGAGGCATTTCTTGGAGGCACCACAGTTTATGAAAGGCAAATTAAAGGAGATGTCGATTAAAAACCTAGAAGAGGTTAGAAACAGTGCATATGTGGTGAAGATGAGAAGTCAGTTTCCACTCATTTTATCTTAAAAAAAAAAAAAAGGTAACTAACACTAACACAGCCTATAATCCAGCAATTTCTCTCCTTAGAAAAACTTTTGCATCTTAGAAAGAACTTTTGCAGAGAAAAACTATTGGAAAACTTGGGCACCAGAAGGCACACATGAGACTATCCACAGCATCAGTGTCCACAGTAGCCAATGAAAAGAAAAACTGGAGACAACCTAAATTCTCATCAACAGGAGATTGGAGAAACACATTGTGCTGTATTTATACAATAGAATACTATATATCAGTGAAAATGAGTGGAATTATAGCTTTCCAAGTCAGAGGGATGAATTTCAGAAACATAATAATGAAAACAGCAAGTCTCAGACATGATATGTAACAGTACCATTTTAAATATTCAAAACAAAATAAAAACAATACATTGCTTAGGGATATATGCTTATAGAGTAAAAAAGAAAATGATTTTTTAAATTATGTTAGAGTTACCTCTTGAGAGTTTACATGGGATCCAAGAGAAGTGAAAGGGTTGTTTAAACAATATTGGTATTGTTCTATTCCTTAACTTGGCTGGTCAGCTCACAGGTATTCATTCCATTATTAGGCTTCATAATTTATACATATAGTGCATGTGTTCTTTTGAGCATATCAAATACTTCATACTTTTTAAATGAGGATAAAAAGCAAGTAACTCCAGTTTATAAAGATTGGACCTGAAGTCTCTGTCATAAAATATATAAATAAGAAAAACAAATCTCAAAATGTAAGACTATGGGATGATCAGTTTAGGATAGAAGTCTGTATAAACTGCAGGTGCTTTATGCATTGAAGAAGTAGTGTTTTGCCATGATCGTTCAATTCAGTAGTGAAACTTTTGCTCCCTATAAGGCCAAGGCAAAAAATATAAACGGGTTTTTAAAACGTTAGAAATCTCAGAACTAACTGACCAATGACATGTCTTTAAAGGACACTGCTCTGTTGGGGTTATAGCCCTAACTGCTGAGACAGACAATACTAATGTCATGGGCAATCTGTATAAAGAATATTGGCCAATGGCTGGTATGACGACGACTCCTACTGAAGATGTAGCACTTGGTTTTGAGTAAAGTGGCACATGATCACTTGGTAAATATTTACCAAATAAAGGTAAAAAAGTGAAAGTTGCAAGTCTTCTTACTGTGGTCCCCTGGTGCAGTGGAGGAAGCTTCTAGGAGGCAGAGCCTACTTATGTGATTGTAAACCTTACTCCAGAAAGCAGGTTGAGGTTAAGCAGGACTAATTCAGCTCCCAGTTCAGTACTACCATCAAACTTCACTCCCTGGCAATTGAGGGCAGCAGAAGAATGAAAAATATTTCCCTCTGGCCTGAGCTCCCAGTAGAAGGGAAAATGCAACATGTACTGTGGCAGGTGACTGTTCCTTTCCTCTTCTCAAAAAAGCAGGGTGGAGATATAGGGAGCTCATAGATGTCTCTGTGTGTTATCTCCTGACTAGTACTTTTTGATTGTGGTAAACTATAACCATTTTAACCATTTTTAAGTGTGAGGTTGAGTGACATTATGTACATTCACAACGTCATGCATCCATTACCACCATCCATCTCCAGAACTTTTCTCATATTCCCAAACTGAAACTCAGCACCCATTAAATAGTAATACTCCATTTCCCCCTAATTTGATCCCCTGGTGCTACCATTCTACTTTCTGCCTCTGTGAATTTGACTACTCTAGATACCTCCTAGTAAAACCATACAATATTTGTCCTTGTGTGACTGGTTTATTCCACTTGGTATAATGTCCTCCAGGTTGATCCACGATGTAGCATGTGTCAGAATGCCTTCCTTTCAAAGGCTGAATAACACCACATTGTATGTATATGTCACATTTTGTTTTTCCATTCATCCATCAATACACACTTGGCTTGCTTACCCCTTTTGGCTATTGTGAAAAATGCTTCTATTAACATGGGTGTACAAATATCTGTTCAGATCCCTGCTTAATTTCTTTGGGTATATACCTAGAAGTAGAATTGCTGGATCATGTGGCAATTATATTCTATATTTTTTGAGGAACCATCATAGTGTTTTCTACCGTAGCTGTGCCATCTTACATTCCCACCAGCAGTGCACAAGAGCTCCAATTTCTCCACATCCTTGCCAACACCTGTCATTTTCTGGTATATTTATGTACAACCCATGGGTGTGAAGTGGTTAGTCTTTTTTAAATAATAGCCACCTACTGGGTGTGAAGACCCCCAAACAGAATTTTATAGCATTTACTTAGAATTATTTCCTTCCGGGATGCCTGGGTGGCTCAGTGGTTGATGGTTTGCCTTTGGCTCAGGGCGTGATCCTGGAGACCTGGGATCCAGTCCCACATCGGGCTCCTTGCAGGGAGCTTGCCTCTCCCTCTGCCTATGTCTCTGCTTTTCTCTGTGTCTCTCATGAATAAATAAAATCTTAAAAAAGGAAAAAAGAATTATTCCCTTTCTTGTAAACCACTTCACCTGTATGCTTCACCTAACTACCCATCCCTGCCTTTTCATCTTGATTAATTATTGGTTCTTCACAGGATAACGACTTGAGCTATCTAATGGAACCAAGTCACACCTTCTGGACCTTTAAAGAATGTAACCAGTTACGTCTGGGAAAGATGAATCTTTTATGGGTGAAAGCAGACAAAAGAACATGTCTTTCATCCCCCCACTGATGAGGGCCACATCAGACTCTTACTCAATTTAGTCAAAGTAAAAATGAAAACAAACCAAAAAAAAAAAAAAAAAACCCAAAAAACAAAAAACAAATCTGTAAGATTCTGAAACATAGTAATCTTCAGACTGATGGAAAACAAAACATTGAATCTTTAGTATTAACTGTCAATAAGCTTAGCATGGAAGTAGGTAAAATGAGATAGCTTAGAAACCAAAACAGATATTTTTCTAAAAAGAAACTATTGAAGGCATATGTATTTTAGGTGATGCTCCAGGTGTAATATATTCTATTGATCATTTTTATCAAGCCACTTAAGATTTTTGTGGGGCTTTTTTCTAAAGTGAAATAATCACAAATTTCTAAATGAAATACTAAGAATCAGCTATTTATTTATTTATTTATTTATTTATTTAGCCTGTTACCATTCACTCTTCCCTCTCAGTTCTTCCTGCAAGCCAGCACATTACAAAATCAGACACAGTGACAAGCAAAAAGCTTGGTTTCCAATGGTTTAGATCTTAAATAACCATTATCATCCAGAACCATGCAGCTGATTCTTCCTGCAGAAATACTTACGAGGCTATCATTTTAAGCTTCAAATTTATAACACTACAGAAGGAGAAGTGTAGAATAATGTGAGAAGCATTAACCAGCAACACTGCAATAAGGGTTTATAGAATTATAGGCACCTGTTTTGCATTTATGAGATGTAGGATATTCTTTAACTGCTCTCTTTAAGGTTTCTGATGAACATGGAGTTTTTAATTAGATGGGCTTTTACTGCTGGTTCAAAGCATTGGCTCCTCACCATGGATGTAATTTTTGATGACTAAGAGAATTAATTTTGTAGCGTAGACAATTATATCATTATACCATATGTCACTGCAGCGTAGGCTTTGTCAGATCCCAAAGATTTGTCATTTAGCTACAAAAATCTCACTCTGTGGTAAAGTGTTGGGTGAGAATCCATCAACAGTAGATGTGATGACTGCATAGTTTCATGTATTGCTATATTAAAAGAGAGTTAAGCTCTTTAGCTATATTGCTAGCTTCCTGTAAGTTATGCTTTGGTAGCCTCCAGAAAAAAGTATTTTAAAACACAGAACAGGGCTTCCCACATGAGACAGACAACACCATGAAGGAAGGGGTCTAAGAGGATTGTCATCACTGCGATCACGGCCTATTAGCAGTTACATTCAAATGGAAAAAATAGTTCTCGTAAAAATTTCATGAGACGTTCTTGATGGCACAGAATTAGCTACTTGGGTACAGAAGCTAACTGGTAAAGGTATAAAAATTGAAACCCACCAAATGCATGTCAAATGGGAAAATCTGCCCGTAGCCCCTAGTGTCCAAACACACAGCCCTGAGGTACTAGGCATTTCAGCCTCAGGCAAACCAACAGTGGTTCACCTTAAATTCTTGGAACTGACAGGGCCCATCAGCTATTATGTCCCCTGCCCCCACACCTCTGGGGTGCTGACTGACAGCCTCTTCCCCGCACCCTCCCCCCCCCAGCTCTGGTGGGCCAAGCCGGCTGTTTTGTCAGCTGCCTCCCGCCTGGGCCTGGCCAGTGAGCAGGGGGCTGGGGGCTCCAGCCAGGGGGGCTGCCCCGCCTGCCTCACTGCTGCTGCTCTGGCTGCCACTCTACCTCTGGGCCCGGAGACCTTTCTAGTCTGCAGATAACACTGGAGAATTTAGCCTAATCGGTTCAGCTTCCCTAAGGCAAAGGGAAAAAAAAAAAAAAAGGTTTCTTAAAAGGAAAAGGATTAAGAGGGAAAGTGAGCAAAGGCTTGCCTGGTCTCCACTTAGGGAATCAGAAAGAGCACAATCAATCGAATAAACGGTTCACCTAATCATGGGGACAGCAGGGTAGAAGAGAAGCTCTGCTTTGTGGCTTTTTAGTCTTGGAAGGTTGCTCATAGAATCATCTAATAGTGACAAGTTCTGGAGTTGGAAAATAAAGACCTCTTCACTCCTCCACATCCCTTGCCATAATTTCCCCTTTTTTTTTCTTCGTTTTTTCTTTGCTTTCTTTTGGAAGGGCATTCTGTGCTGTTGGCCACAATCCTCCACTCTGCGCATACACGCGTGTGCACATGTGCACATACACACACAGACGTCTCATTGTTTACTCATCTTGAGATTGAAATAGTTAACAGGTCACCTTTTTTTTTTTTTTTTTTTTTTAATTTTTCTAGCAGGTCACCTTAAAACAAAATTGGGAGCTAGGAAGACCATATGATTTTGATAAAAGATCACCGTTAGATCCTAATAATGATGAAATTCTATATATCCATCCTGGGAATCTATTTACCGAAATTGTACTGGGGAAATATTGGTGACTATTCTGGCATTCTTTGTGCTTGTCTTTTTTGATATTTACCTGGGTTTTCCTAAAAGTTCTCCAGGCTATTATCTCTTGACTTCCCAAGCCCTCTTCGTCATGAATGATATCTGCTTGGAAATTAGGTGTCCCAGTGCAACTGCTTACTAATTGTAATTTAATTTGAATCCCACTTAAGAAAGCATTTTCTTTGGCGGGGGAGAAATCTTCAAGGAAAAAATACTTTCAGGTCTTGATTTGTATAACTAACCCCTTGCACTTGGCAGGTCATTAGATCTCACTAGTTTGTAATGCAATCAGAGTCAGCATTCTGCTCTTAAGGGCTGCTCAGTAATTTGCTTGTTAATATATTAGCACACAGCATTGATCAAATGGCTAATCCAATCACACGCTTGTTATTGATCCCTTATTGATGACCCAGCCTGGTGATCACTTTTGTCGGCTTCAGTCAATAGCAGATGCCAAGTAGCCTTTCACACACCTAATTAGCTTATGAAATAAACCAAACATTTTGCTTGGCCCCGAAGGCAAAGATCAATGGAAAGCTTTGGGGCTGAATTCAGATGATTTTTTCATCAACTTTTCCTCTTCTCTTCTGCAGCCACTCAAGTTCACATTAACACTCTCCCTCTGGTTTGAAGACATCTGAAAAGCAGCTGCCATGTCTGAGACACTGAAGCAGCTGTAAGCCATAAATCACAAGGCTGAGGGATTCTGGGTTGCACATTGGCATGTGGTCTGTCAGGCCAGAAAAATAGAGACATAAAAGAGCCAAAGGTCAGAGGTACGTAGAGTTTAGAAGCCTGACCTTGTGCTATATTTCATGTAAGAAAACCTTGGCATTGGTGGTTCTTTCCAAGTGCTCTTTAACTTTACCTTGCCGAGATGGCACTTGATTAGATCTTTACTCATCTGAATGAGCTGACTCTAGCTTCCTGCTCTCCACCCTGCTACTATTGCTTTGATTGTGTACCTCCATGCTATCATCCAGAAGACCAGGACCTCCAAGGGAAACTGACTAAATAACAACTTTCCAGTTGCACCAAAAATCTGACCCTTCTGAGACAATTTATGCTAACTTAAACTTTAAAATGTAGGCAGTATTTGAGATGCTTTGGCAACACTTGTCACATGACTCTAAAGAACTATCCACTCCTGGACCCAACCCTATTTCTCACGTCCTGACTCCAAGGCTAGACTCTATAATAGAGAAATTGCCCAGGGGCACATGTAATAACAGACCTATTTATTGATTCAGAGCAGGAAAAGGAATAGAATGGCTTTCCTAGAAACTACCAACAGTAGGCAATTGATCCCAGAGCAATATATGGCAATGATTCCCAATGATAGGAAGTTCCAAGTTCCAAAACACGACACCAGGCTGGTGGAGTGTGACCAATCTCTATTGGCAAAATGAAGGATAGAACTGAAGCATGATTCTAAAATCTAAAAGCCCATAATGTTCCTGCCTAAATTACCATTTTTAGAACAGAGAATTCACCAAATGTCTTTCAATTTAAAAAGAAAAGCAAATTTCCAGAAACTGCTGTTGGCTTATATGCTCCTGGCAATTTTCCTGAGTATTTAGAATAACAAAAAGCAACCAACCAATCAATTGAAGAAATCCACATCCAGGGTGGGGCAAAATAACCAGACTGGTTTTTATTTGTCAGAATACACGGACACAAGTAATCTTTCTTTAGGAATTATCTAGACAATTTCTCCCAACTTTTCAACTTGCCTTGGAGATTACAATCTATAAATACAATGAAAATCAAAATGATTGTTTTAAAGTTACTTGTTTTAAAAGGATTTTTTTGATTTCTTTTTCCATAGACTTTTTATTTAGGGTAGTTTTATTTCAACTACCTAGCTTTTTTAGTTGTTTCCATATTGAATTAAAAAACTTATCAAAACCAATGATATGTATCATCATATAGAATGATTGCTTCACATTTAAAAGTATTTATGCACATTTATTTTCTTTTACAGAAGCAATTTATATTGGTAAATTAATCTGAGATATAGGGAAAAGACACTCAAAGTGGTACATGGCTTAACAAAGTTGACACAAAACACAGATTCCTACTTCTGGGAGAGATCATGGGATCAAGACAATCTCCTTCCTTGAACAGATTGTGAAAACTAATCTGAAGCAAAATTGAAATTTGTGATTTAGCTAGTGGGGCTTCCACACTCTTTTTCTAGACTCTATTTCTCTCGTGGGTTCTCACCCCCAGAGCTTCACTGTTGTTTGAAAGGAACCAGGTGAAAAGATGGTAATCCTTAAACTCTAGAGCCAGGTTAGCTGAGTTCAAATCCCCACGCTGTTGTTTCCCATGACCTTGGGGTTATTTGACTTTGCCTCAATTATATCATCTCTAGAAGGGAGATAATGGTAGAGTCTACTTTTTAAGGCTTTTTATGAGAATTAAAAGAGTCTGTATATATAAAAAGCCTTAGGATAGTGCTTGGTACATGATAAGCCCTCAAGAAACGCTGGCTGTTCTTGCCATTATTATCTGCCTGAAAAAGATCTCCTCCAGATATTGCTTCAGCCCTCATGTGACCCACCTCAGGAACCCTTCAAAGTAGATTGTCCCCATCCAGTACCACTAACAGGGTTTCAAATAATCTGATAGTTATCTCTGAAACTCCACCTTAAGCTGTAGGCCACAGAAGAAAGAAATCTAATAAGAACCCTTGCAGGTAAGGAAAAGATGACCTGTGTCACCTTGTTGTGTCATCCCTTCAAGGGTTATTTGCATTTAAAAATTAGCTGGCAGAGGCAGAGGGAGAAGCAGGCTCCATGCAGGGGTTCCAGGATCAGGCCCTGGGCTAAAGGCGGCGCTAAACCGCTGAGCCACCCGGGCTGCCCCATGTTCCCAGATTTTAACAGCTGTGGATTCAACGATTCAATGCCCCTCCTCAAACCTGACCATTGTCAGGGCTCAAATTTGACATCAGTGGCAGGAGGATGTGGGGGGCCTTGGGGTGAGATACTGAGTTTAGCAGACTGGATAGGCTCCCTCAACCTAATGCTGTGTCCCCATGAGAGATGGCAACCACTGGAGATACTGTTGGAGGTGAAGAGAAAGTAGTGGATACAAGAAAGTGATGGATTTTCACTCCTCCAAAAAACAGTCTTATGGGAGATTTGTATACTCCACCCAGACTGGCTTGTGACAGGCTTGTGAGCTTGCCACTCAGGTATTACTCAATATATGAGCCAGAGGTGATTTTGCATCTAGTTTCTTCCACACTGACACTGGAATGGACATAAGCAAGTCAGATATAATTATTGATCTTGTAAGCACTTTAGTTTTAATCAGTGTAACTAAAATAATAAGTCATATAACATCTTTCTGTGGGGATCTGTAGAAATAGGACAGAGCACTGCTTTTGGGAGCATGATGTAGCTATAACATGGCTGAAAAGTCAGTTTCCAGAGTTTTTTCCTCTGTGCTATCAGTCTATAGTTTTGTCATTTTAAGATTTTGTGTTTCCAGTTTTTCATTCACTGTACTGGTGAATTCAAGCTAGGGAGGAAAAAAAAGCTCACTATGTTTTACAACTATTTACAACATTTAATCATCCAGCACTAGCCATCAGTAAATTTATAAGGATGTTTCATCTTGTAAAATAATCACAGCTTGCCTACCACTGGAAATATTTTCTGATCCTTGGATAAATTATATATTAGTCCCCTTGCATCTAAATGACATTCCCATAGGCCACGAGCTTCTAGAGTCTAAGAACTGCCAGTAATGTATAAAAATATCAACAAAATTTAGTGAACCCATCACAGCTAGCAGGATTGTAAAAATCTGTTTTTCTGATTTGTAGAATCAAAAATATTGCGAGTCTTCAACTGTTCTTTTAAACAGGAAATGAATGGACAGGCTTTTGGTTGCTATTTCTAAGTGGGGATTAGATTTTCAAAAAATATATAATTACAGAAGAATTTTAATTCATTGGGTTAGTTATAAATTAAAACAATTACTTAAATATACTCAGAGAAATCCAGAGGCTTAAAAAGAGTGTACATTTTTAAAATATGGATAAATAGTCGTAATCCCAATGCCAAAAATTATTAGATTTTGTGTAAATATTTCTTTTAAAATGACATAATTAACCGATGTCAAGTATATATATTCAGTCTACTTAAGGATAATGGTAGCATTGAACAAAATAATGTTTTGAAGAGTACATAAAATACATTTAGACACCAGTTGTCAAATGGAAACTCCAATCAGCTTTTAAAAATTAAGGATGTAAGTGTCATCCTCCTCCATAATTATAAATGAAAAATAAACTACAAAATCTACATGTATATGAACAACTACCATATGCTTTAGCATCCAGTTGGATGTTTCAGGTGGAGGAGGGGAAGAGGTGACTTGTTTTTGTTAAACTAGCTTTGAAGTTAAAGGATGCAAAAGTGTTTTAATATGTTAATGAAAATATAAAGAAATAAGCATTAAGATGTTTTAAAAGTTAATTGTAAACATATTGCCTCATTTTAGTGAAGACAAAGTTGTAAGCAATACGCCATTGTGTATTTAATAAAATTAAAGCAAGCACTTCTAAAGCAAAAAAACTAGCCTTTAAGTGGGCAAAACATAAACTTGATGTTTGTATGAATCAACTCATTAATCAAATTGCAGACTTCTACATAATGAAACTCAAATATACTTCCTAAAAGAGGTCATTACAAGAAAATTTCATGAACTGTAACCTTGTTTTAGTACCTTATGTGAATACGATATGCTAACAAGGAGCAAACCAGTAGATTCTAGGTTCCTGCTGTGGTACTGCATTTTAAATATACTTTCATTTTCTAAGAAAGAAATAAAGAAAGTTCTTGAAGTAAGGCTGGAAACATACTTTTATCCATCTGTAGTTTACTTTTAAGGAGCACACATTTTAACCAAAAAAGGAGATGACATACAACATCAAATTTGCCCGACCAAAAAGTTCATAAAAGTGACACATGAGCTGGTGGCACTTTCTGGAAAAGTGATTTGGCAGTGAGGTCAGAGTGTTTCTTGTAGGGGCCCTGGAAGGTGACCTTTGTACATCAACCTTCTACCATGGAGAGGATGGCCAAAGACAGGGACCAGAGAGTGGACAAACAAGCCTTTTCCTACTTCTCTTTGTCATGCCCGTCTAGGAGAAGGAGGAAAGGGAAGAAGGAAAGGAAGGAGGAAAAGGGAGACACTCTACCTAGGTGCAAACTGCTGTCCTTATCCACTTCACTCTGGAAAGCCACTGAGCAACAATGCAGATTATTAAGGATTTTTTTTTGTTAATACAAAATAGGAATTTGAAATTCATACTTGTGAGTCAGCCAACTAGTTTGTCTTAGGGCTACATAGGCATTCATCAAACTAAACAAGTTATTTTTGTTCTCTATAAAATAACTGTTACATCGGTAAAGTAACACAACATTTTACGTCCCCCTCAATCCAGATCCAGTCTGACTGCCCTACAACTAAACTCGCTTTCCAAAAGCAGCAAATGGCAAGAAAACAATTTGGTTTGTGTAGTATTTACCCAAAGGAGAGCAATTTTCAAAGTATATGTTGAGGTCAGCACAGTTAAAGAAGACGTACCAATGATAACTAAGATTTAACTCAGCCCTTGTACTTGGCCAGACATTGTGCAAGATGTTAATATGAATTAACTTAGTCAATCTTCACAACATCTTTTTGAGGCCATCATTATTCTTTTTACAGATGATAAAACTGAGGCTCAGGGAAAATGAAGAACTTTCCCAAGATCAAATAGTACCTAAAGAAGGCAAAATTTTCACTTGATGGGATGAGCACTGGGAGTTATGCTATATGTTGGCAAATTGAACTCCAATAAAAAGAAAGAAGAAAAAGAAGAAGGAGAAGAAGGAGAAGAAGAAGAAGAAGAAGAAGAAGAAGAAGAAGAAGAAGAAGAAGAAGAAGAAGAAGAAAGAAGAAGAAAGAAGAAGAAAGAAGAAGAAGAAGAAGAAGAAGAAGAAGAAGAAGAAGAAGAAGAAGAGCGAAATTTGAACCCAACTTAGGAAGGACTTAGAGAAAACAAATGGTCATTCTATGGGCCATCAATATGTACAGTTCTCTCCAGGAACTTCACTCAGATTACAAATTCAGACCTTGAATGCACCTTAGCCAAGCAACCATTGCATTACATTTGCTACGTTTACCAATCATGTTTTAAAAAAACAATCGTTCAAAGACTTACCCAAAAGGACTTTCGCCTTAAATCTAAATTAATTAGAAGATTGGCTTAATCAGAAAACAAACTTCCTTAACCATTCCTACTGAACAAGACTCTATAGAACATGGGAAGAAGGAATACTCTATGCATTTGGAAAACTTCAAAAGTTGTAAGTGAAAAGTTTCAGCAGATGGAATATAATCACCTTAGCTAAAATTTAATTGCCACAAGCATTTCCCTACATAAAATAGGGCAGAATGCTTTGCAAATAAATATAAGTGCGGATAACTACAGGTGGAAGAAAATGCCACTGGCATCTGTCGGCACTATGCCATCAGCCTTATGGCAGCTTGAGAACGAGGGGGCCACTGGGACAGCCCCTTATGCTATCCTCTGTTACAAAGGAGTTATTCTTTATGAAATCAAATGCAGTTGAGATCAGGGCACGATCTTTTTTGTCCTTTCTGAGACAAAAAAAATGTTAGAGATGGTTATAAATTTGGGGACAGGAATGAGAAGGGGGTATGGTCGACCAAGAGATGTTCAGATTTTAAATAAAATTTCTACATCTTTAACCACAGCTATTCCAGTTTGTAAAAGACAAAGTGCTGGAAAGTTGATCCTCGCTCAGTAATGAGATGCAGGCACAGTCAAAGCAGGGTGCTTGCAGGCATCGAAGTGAGGCTTGGCTGGGAGAGAGCAGAGTGCAGTTCTGAGATCCTTCTCACAGTGCTTCTCTGGCTCCAGCAAGCCCCTCTGGGGCCGTCAGCATGGCTTCACTGACTAACATAGGGCAAATTTCATGCTGGCTTGAACCTAATACCTCTCTGTTTCTATTGCTTTTTTTTTTTTTTTTTTATTTACAAAGAGACTTGCACAAAAAAATCCCAGAATAAGATTTCAAAGTTTTGGGGGCAGGGGGGATGAGGGTTTGGCTACAAGTTGTCAGGGGAACATAAAACCAAAAACACAAGACTTGGCCTTATTCTGAGTAATTTCAGAAGAAAACAAGCCTTTTCGGAAATGTATGCTCCTGACGGAGCTGGTTGCAGTGCTGGTGATATGGATTTGCAGTAAGCACTGGAACCAGGCAAACCTGAGTTCATATCACATTTCTGCTACTTATCAGTTATTTGTTAAAGCCACTTAATATATTGTATATTAATATATATACACTTAATATATTGTATATTTTCATTTCCTTCACCTTGTGATGGGTGTAATGAGACTGCTTAGTTATTATCCTTCTTCCATAAGAGTGAGACAAATTATGGAAAGCACTTTCTGCAGTGCCTACCAGGTAGTTAGTGCTCAATAAAAGCCAAGTCATGTCGCTGTAATTATTTAGTAAGGTTTGCAATTTGGCTGAACTTCATTAGGATTCCAAAGGATTTCCTTCCTCTCTCTCTCCCCCTCCGCCTTTCTCCTTCCTGTCTTTCTCACCTATTCCAGTTCAATTTTTTGCCACCATATTGAGAAATTGCCAATACTGATTCCAAAATACTTCACAAAAGCATACATAAGTGATTCTGAGAAGCTAAAATGGTAATCCTATGAGAATTGGCATGTTCACTGGGAAAATGTAAAGACTAAAACATAGGAGCTTTGAGGAAAACATGCAGTAGAATTTGAATTCTTAGTGGATCAAGTCATTCCAAATGTTTTCATATGGATATGTTCAGAGTGACTTGGAAAAAAGTAAAGACAAATTTAAGAAAGTTAAGGTATGCATAAAATGCGCCATTCACAAAAAAAAATCTTCTTTGCTTCAAGACATTTAAAATGATCTCATGACAAGACTTTTGGGTATTACATCAAATTATTGCATACTAATTTGCAAGGTAAAAGGGACATAGGATGAAAATATAATTTTCTTTAGAGTGAAAAGGAATCCAAATTAAAGAGTTAAATTCTTAGGTTAGGAAATGTGTTTGACTTTAAAAAGAGTTGTGTGACTCACTCATATGCCCACATTTATTTAATGAAATGTAACATGCTACTGAAACATTGCTTTCCACCAATACTTTGTGCCGTAGTCTAAGAAAAGCTGAGGATTAATAGCAGAGAAAACAGCTCTGTTTGGCTGAATAAACATTGCACAAACACTGAACTCTGTGTGGGATCATTAGTTTTTTCATCATACTATTTCTAGAATTGAAAAATCACAAATCCCTCTCCAGCTTAGTTCTTTTATGTAACAAAAGCATTACCCAGACCAGCTAAGATGTATTCTTCAGGATTCTGACATCTCTGGAATGTCAAACAGGTTCAGTAGACACCAAATACAGATTCTCTCTTTCATGTGGAAAGGTTAAGTAAGAAAAGACTTCATGTGAGGAAACTGCCCCATAATTCACGGTTATTTTAATTTAATCTGAGTGTGTTTCAATTTACATATAGACTGGAATGCAGTCTCAGAGGGGAAAAAAATCTATTTTGAGTAAATCAACATTTGGGGGGAATAAAACTGACCATTTTAAAAAACGATGCACATTTTAAAGCTCTATATGTATTTGAGGGAAGTCAGCATCAATATAATGTGAGATTGGCATTATTTAAAAATGAAGTATCCATAAAAACATTATGAGTGTATTCCTTGATTAAAAATTGGCTCTACGGCCTTCTGAAAATTTGAAAGACTTATGGTCTTTAAGACACCATAGCTTTTAACCAGACAAGCACATTCTTCTGGAAGATATTCCTTCAGTAGAATATAAATTAACCACAGACGCGATGAAATGGCCAGAGCTGGCAACAATGGGAGAGAGCTGGATGATATTAGAAATTAAATGAATAAAATATGGTGAACCGTTATCAACAAATATTTAACCATCAAGTTATTTTTATTGTAACCTTGAAAGAGGAGAGTACAATCGATAAATAATATTTGTATATCTGCTCTTCCTTAATTACAATTATTTAGGCTTAACCTTATTGACTTGTAAGAATGAATATAACAGTATGATTTTCTTTCACCTCTTCAAGAAATGATTGTAGTCACTTTGTTTGGAAGTTTAATTCAAATTATGACTAATTATTTCAGTTCCCCTGAGGAGTCATTGAATGCTTGTATTTAATGTAACCTTTAGCACAATTTATGTTCATTAACTTTTAATATAAGTCCAAAGATGCACTACACTTAACATTTAGGACACAGATCTAGGGAAGGAGACGACTTGAGCTTTGTTTTGTTGTTATTGTTGTTTGTTTGTTTGTTTGTTTTTTCCAAAGGTCTGAAGTCAAGTTCATGCACACATTAATTTAGTGCCTACTTTCACATATCATACTTGTAAGGCACCTTTCCAACGTCTCCTCTGGGATTTCTTTTCTGTCTGAAATTCCATCACTAAAACTTTATTTCTTTTTCTATGTTTCAGATGATTTTATTGTCTATGTAGAAAATTCTAGAGAATGTACCAAAAATCTGCTGGAACTAATAAGTGAATTTAGTAAATTAATATGATCCAGGGTTTATATACAAATCAATTGTATTTCTATATATTAACAATGAACAGTTGGTAATTGGAATAAAGAAATAATATCATTAATAATGACATCATAAGATATGAACTACTTAGGAAATATTTTTATAATGTGTACAGGACACATATATTGAGTAACGACATAAGATTGCTAAAAAACATTAGGTAACAACTAAAAATGGAGAGGCATTCCATGTATTAGAGGCTCAATATTGTTTTCTTCCTGGATTAGTGTACAGATTCAATGCATTTCTAATTAAAATAATTACAAGGTTTTTTGGTGTTTTTGTTTGTTTTGTTATGTAAAAAGTGATAAACTGATTCTACAGTTTATGTGGCAATAAAAAAAACTTAAAATAGTGTAAATAACTTTGGGATGGGAGTGGAAGGACAAAGTTAAAAAATTTCCATTGTCTGATTTCAGGAATTACTTCAGTAAGCAAGCTAATGTGAAATTGGCATAAGCATAAATATATAGATCAATAGAACAGAATAGAGCATCCAGAAATAAATTCAGACCAATATGAGAAATGGGTTTTCAACAAAAGTGTCAAGGTAATTCAATGAAGAATGATAAAATTTTCAAAAATGGTGCCAGAACAAAAATGTAACATAAATATATGCAAAATGTCACGAACAAAAATTACATCAAAATATATCAGCAAACCTGGGGCTTCTGGGTGGCTCAGTTGGCTAAGTATCTGCCTCCAGCTCAGGTCATGATCCCGGGGTCCTGGGATCAAGTGCTGTGTTGGGGGGCCCCTCCGCAGCAGGGAGCCTACTTCTCCCTTTCCCTCTGCCTCTGTCCCCCCTCATCTGCACTCTCTCTCTCAAATAGGTAAAATCTTTAAAAAAAAAAAAATCAGGAATACTGTAAGACTTATAGAAGATAGCACAAAACAAAATCTTTCCGACTTTGAGTTACACAAAGATTTCTTGGGACATAAAAAGTATGAATAAAAAGTAATACATTAGACTTAATTAATACTAAAATTTTCTGCTCTTCAAAGGAAGGGCACTGCTAAGAAAAGGAAAAGGCAACCAATAGACCAGGAGAAAATATTTGCAAAGCATGTGTCTGATAAAGGATTTCTATTCAGAATATATAAAAACTCTTCCAATTCAATAAGAAAATATGCAACCTAATTTTGATTGGTGGGCAAGACATTTGAACAGACATTTGACCAAAAAGGAGATATTATGACAAAGAAAAACATGTGAAAAGATGCTCAACATAATTAGCCACTGGGGAAAGGCAAATTAAACCAGAATGAGATACCACTGTACATCTATTAAAATAGCTAAATTTAAAAAATATGAAGAAAATACCAAGATCTGATGATGACATAGAGTAACTGGAACTCTCACATATTGTTCATGGGAATGGAAAATGATAAGGCCACTCTAGAAAACTGTTTTGTATTTCTTTCAAGTTAAACATACACTTTGTAACTCAGCAATTGCATTCCTAAGTATTTACTCAAGAGAAATGAAACATATTCACATACAGATGATATCTAAATTTTTAAAACACTTTTTTTTTGTAAGAGCTGAAAACCAGGAACAGCCCAAATGTTCAACGACAGGTAAATGGGACAGATAAATTGTGACATATCCATACAGTGGGATAATATTTAGCAATCAAAAGGAATTAACATGCAAAATCCTAAGTGAATCTCATTAACATTGGACTGAACAAAAGAAACCAGACATGAAAGATTTATGCTGTATGATTCCGTTTACATGGAATTCTAGAAAAGGCAAAACTAAGCTATGGTGCTTTTTTCAAAAGGAAGGTAAGCAAATAATTATAAAAGTGCAAATGAATACCTTGCTCTTTATTGAAGTTATGAATACTAGGTACTGTAACGGATGATCCCTGAAATTTCAGTGCATCAGCATAGGAAAAGTTGATTTCCCCCTTACAAGAAATCTAATGCAGCCCGTGAGAGCTCTCATCTACTCTGTGACTCAGAGATTCAGGTTCTCTTCTTCTGGGATGTTGCCATCTCCAGGTTTCCAAGGTCCCTGAAACAGAGGATAAAAGAAGTAAAGGAAACACACAAGCTCTTAACTGTCTTGGTTCAGAAATCACACGTCACTTCCATTTATATATCCATTGGGCAGCATTAGTCATTTGGCTGTAAACTCCACGGAAGACTGGTAAACTTAGGGGCAGATGAAATATTTGGTGAGCACTGGATCCGCCCCATACATTTTACCAAGTTCAAGATACAGATAAAAGGTGAAGGAAGTGTAAAATCTGAGTGTGTGTGTGTGGGGGGGGGGGGGCGGGCGGGCGGGGGGGACAAGAAGATCCAGATGCTAGACTGGAAGAGGAGAGTAGGTAGGAGAGAGCTGAAGACAAACTATCTCAAAATCTTCCACCATTAGGCCCAATCCACTGTTGTTATCATCTCTTCTTGGATAGATATTGACCATCTGTCTGCTGTTTCCCCACCTGCAATTTGGTAGCAGCTCATTATTCTAACATTCTGAGCAAACATAGTAGTAGTGCCACAAGGATAAAATTGTCATGAACCGGGACGCCTGGGTGACTCAGCAGTTTAGTGCCTGCCGTTGGCCCAAGATATGATCCTGGAGACCCAGGATTGAGTCCCACATCAGGCTCTCTGGGTGGAGCCTGCCTATGCCTCTGCCTCTCTCTCTCTGTGTGTCTCTCATGAATAAATAAATAAAACCTTAAAAAAAATTGTCATGAACCTTACCATACTACTCTAACTGGGATCTGAAAAATCCTGTCGTGTAAAATTTGGTGTCATTAATGCAAGATTAAAAGTCTGATGAGGATAACCCTGCTGTGGAGGACAGGACTCAATTACCAGTTGTGTCAAAGCCAAATTTGTGTTATCACAGGATAGATTATCATTGGGAATCTCTGCATGTAATGAAATCATCACCGTTAATTTTTGTGGAGAAAAAGTCTATGAAAGGTTACTTCCTAGTGTCATATATTTGGATGTATTTACTTAGAACAAACTATGGAATGTGCTATAATATAAAACTATTTCCATGCAAATTCAATTCAAATAATTAACTCTCCCCGGATGTCCATTGACCTACAGATGAATGGATAAAGATGTGATGTCTATACACAATGGAATATTACTCAGCCATCAAAAGGAATAAAGTCTTGCCATTTCCAATGATGTGGATGGAACTAGAGGATATTATACTTAGTAAAATAAGTCAGAGAAAGTCAAATACCATGTGATTTTACTCATCTGTGGAATTTAAGAAACAAAACAAATGAACATAGGAGAAAGGAAGGAAAAATAAAATAAGATGAAAATAGAGAGTGAGGCCATAAGAGATGCTGAACTCTAGATAACAAATTGAGGGTTGCTGGAGGGGTGGTGGGTGGGGGAATGAGGTAACTGGGGGATGGGCATTAAGGAGGGCGTCTGATGTGATGAGCACTGGGTGTTCTATTAATGAATCACTGAATTCTACCTCTGAAACTAATAAAAAAAGAAAATGCTAAGAGGTGATCCTGTTACTGTATTCACAAAACCACATCACAGATTTGCAAATTAAAGTGTATAATATCCTACCCCCTCCCAAAAATTAATAATTAACTCTCAATAAGCTTAGTGTTTTAATTCAGTAACAAGCGTTTATTACTTACCTAAGGCCAATCATCTTTCTAAATGTTCATATGTGTTATCTCATTTAGGTTCTAAAATTTGTAAGTTACATATGACTGTTTCTTCTTTTTTTCTTTCTTTTATAACTGAGACTCAGAGAAATTATTTGCCAGGAGCTCCACAAATGATAGATAAGATTTGAAACCAGGTCTTCTGACACCTGTACTCTTTCTGCTACAACTCCAGCCTCAGCTGAAGTGATTAAAAGATATTTCTTCTTCTTCTTCTTCTTTTTTAAAGATTTTATTTATTTATTTGACAGAGAGAGAAAGAGAGAGAGAGAGAGCACAAGCGGGGGAAGCGGCAGCCAGAGCAAGAGGGAGAAGCAGGCTTCCCACCAAGCAGGGAACCCAATGTGCCCAGGACCCCAGAATCATGACCTGAGCAGAAGGCAGATGTTTAACCAACCTAGTCACCCAAGCACCCCAGGTTTTTCTTTAGTTACTTATTATTGTGTCCTCATTTTTACTATCTGACGTATCTGTAAGTAGCTACTAAGTAGCTGAAGAAGAGGTGTTGAGGTACATTGGAACAAGTACTCACCATAAGGTACATTTCTCACAAAGCAGGTACTTTGGCACATTTTGCAGAGGAAGAAACCAAGATCCAGGGAATTTAAGTGACTGACTTGAGGTGACATTTATTACTAGTGAGCCAGAATTTGAACTCAATCTGTCTGATCCAGTTTCGTTTCATGGTACCCAGACCCTCTCTCTTTGTGGGTGAAGAGAAAGGCAGCATAATGGCTCCACTTACATATGTGATAGAATTATCCCTGGAAAAAGTTAAATTTTATGAACACAATTAGCTAAAATGGCTTTCAGTTTCATGCAAGAAACTTTATAACCTTCATCCCTTACACCATGACATTGGAATACAACACTAGGACACAAACAAAAAGCTTAGTGTGAATGAGAGAAAAGTAATTCTGAATCAACAGTAAAAACATTCACATAAGTGTTATAATAAAAAGAAAAGTATCTTTAATGGGTGAATCGTAGCAGCATATTCTATTAGCATTCATCAAATGTTCCTAAAACATGTAAGGTTATAGACGTTTTACAAAAGGATATCAGCCAGAGATGAGGTCAGCCGCCAGCAATTGACTTCTCTTCGTGTCAGGATGACCCGGCCTTAGCTATAATTTCTGATGAAGGAGCCAGAATGATACCTAGTCATTTAGATATTTGGCAATCCTGTCTAGCCACTAAGGAAAATCAAGGCAGCTAGATGAACGTTGGGCAGGATACCTCAGAGAAATCCACTGTAGTCTGCATCTTGCCCAGCACCCCACGAAGTCTTGCTGGCTTTATTGGGGAACCCAGCCGGGGCAGCTCCAGGATTTCCAACCAGGAGGGCTTATGGGCAAAAGGAGTCTTGCTCTGCTGCATTGACATTTGCTTACATTTCATATTTGGTTGAGGAAATATTAATTATTCACATCAGAGGAGGGGTGGAGTCGGGGCGGGGAGGCAAGAGTTGTGGAAATAATTAAAGAAGCAAGGGTGAGTTTTCTAAGAGAATGAGTCCCTTGTATCTAAGACCAGAGATCCTCCCCGCCCCAAAACACCACCAAATTTGGTGACACCCCAGTACAGGAGCAAAGGAGCCTATATCCTCTTGGGACATTGGTGAGAGCTGCAGAAATCCTGTGTCTGGGAATAAGAGACAGCAAGGGACCGACCCATTGGAGATCTCTGGAGAACAAACTGGCCTGAAGAGAACAAACTGGTCAGCAGACACCACTGTGGGAAAACAGACCCTCGCCAGTTCCCCTCCCCGCCCCCGCCCCGCCTGCCCACATACTGTCATACCACCTGGAGCTGAAAGCAACTCTGAGAAGAAGGGGGTGTTTTCCCTGAATCGACTGAGATGTTTTGCCATGGGGCAGGGGATCTCATGGAAATGTAAATTACATTAAATGTCATTTATCAAAAATAATAATATTACCTTTCATGTAACTCAAATGAGTTTGTAGTGTAAATTCAGACCCCACACATCTGTGTTAAGCTGATAGCCCATCAACCAGACAGCTGGAGATGATGCACCTGCATTGTGCCTCCTTTCATCCCATTCTCATGAATTGTGCTAATGTGTTCACTTCTTCCTATGCCATTTCCCTAAACCCATCCCACCACTCCATGCCATACATGCTGTGTGACCAACAACTAGAGTCAGGCTCCCTTGGTCTGTTTTGTTTAAAGTATACATAAAGAGGATTATATCCCCTATCATCCTGGCAATGTTAACCCTTTAAGCTTTAAGCCCATCCTACCTATCCACACATCCTGAACCCGCCTCCAGGAAAACAAGGACAGACTTCTACTCTGATTGTAAGACCTCTCCTAAGCCTCCCTGCCAGCCCTCAGTCTTAGCCTCCTTGCCCCTGGCCTGTCTTTGCTCCAATCTCATCCCCATCTGGTCTCAAACTCTTGATCTCTGACCTTGCCCTCAATCCTACCTTTGGCACTGTGGACTTGATGTTTATACATAGTCTCCCTGGGTGTGACCTTTGACATTTTCCTATGGACTTTGACTTGACTTGTATTCCCTATTCTCAGGGTCTGATTTGCCCCTGGGCATAAAATTTCCTAATCCAAGTTCAGCCCTACTGAATGCAAGTCCTCACTCTGGCAATTCAAACAACAATCTAGTCTGGCCAGTCCTGACCTCACTATAAATGATGAACTTCAGCAGATAAAATGGACAGGAAAGCTCTTTGAGAGGTTTCACATATAAGAGTACACTATTAGGGACCAGCAGTTCTCTAGTAAGTGTCTAATACCTGAAAACAGCACATTGCCTGCTCCTTCCCATTGCTGCCCTGAAGTCGACAGACTGCCACTTCATTTCATTCTCTCCCATTCTGCCTATTTACAAGCAATTCTTTATATAGCCCCCAAAGCCCAAGAGGTTATTTTAGGTTTGGACAATGTATGAGTGACAGCATGTATTAGAAGGATGGCTATGGGCTCTTGTGGAGTTCAAATATTTTCTCTACAACTTATAAAGTATGGACTGTGGTTTCCTCATCTAGCAAACAGGAATGGTAACATGTCACTCACTATAGGCTTACTCTGAGGATTAACATACATAAAGCACCTAGCACCAAATATGATACACAGTAGGTGCTCAATATTTGTTTTCCCTTACTCCCACCTTCCCATACTCGGTTGTAACAGTTGGGTTACTTGGTTCCTGAAGGTCTCACTCTGAAACACTGTTTTGGAGAGAAAGAGCTGGATGGGTCTCTTCAATGAGCTGATAAAGACCCCCACATCTCCATGTTTCCTTGTATTCCTTGTATCAATCTACTACTCCTTGTCTACAGTGTTGGCCATGGGCTACTGACTGGGGTCTAATGGGAGGCCAGCTGCTAAGACTGAATTTCACCCAGGCCCACTAACATGCTCCAATTCTGTGATAATGACTTGAGAAATAAATATCACTTCAAACCTCCCTGTCTGTACTTTTAGCTCAGATTTAGGTGGTCTGTTGCATGGCTGATAGCTTGTCCTCTCAACTCTCTTTCCAAAATGAACTTAACACCCAAATCTCATGGGCTATTAGGTCACTGCCACACCCAGAGAGCAAGACAGAGAGAATGGGTGTGATGCTTTTCTGAGACCAAAAATGCAGAAGATAGAGAAAGGCAAAGACTGCCATCAGCCCAAAAGAGATTAAGGGGCAGCCATTGTGTTCCTGTAGATTCAGTGTTGGCTTCTTTCTAGTTTCTTCAGTTACGGGCCAGGAGGTCAATCTCTCTTCCTCATCTCTTGGGGCTGGAGTGTTTGTTTGCATTTAGCTAACACAAAGAATCACCTCGAGGTGATTATTATCACATTCTTATCACTTCCACAGCTGCTTGCTACTGAAGGAGCAGGAACCCCCAGGGATGACAATGAGCAAGACCATCACAGGGAAGGAATGTGAGATGGTTCGATGAGAAAATTAAAATTACTTCCACACCTCTACCAGTTAAAGTAAGAGAAAATTCGGAACTAGTTCCTTCTTATGCTTATTCTAACACAGTGTATTCAACACTTTTTGTTTGTTTGATTGCTAAAACAAAACAGAACAAAAAACAAAACCAAACTTTTGAAGATGGAGAGAACCCAGAATATAATACCTGAATCTGAGCATGGAAAGGAAGAAAAAAAGAAAAAAAAAGAAAGAAGAAAGAAGAAAGAAAGAAAGAAAGAAAGAAAGAAAGAAAGAAAGGAAGGAAGGAAGGAAGGAAGGAAGGAAGGAAGGAAGGAAGGAGAAATAAAGAAAGAAGGAAAGAAAGAAAGAAAGAAAGAAAGAAAGGAAGGAAGGAAGGAAGGAAGAAAGAAAGAAAGAAAGAGAAAGAAAGAAAGAAAGAAAGAAAGAAAGAAAGAAAGAAAGAAAGAAAGAAAGAAAGAAAGAGAATGGGGTGCCTGGGTGGCACAGTTGGTTAAGCGACCGACTCAATTTCAGCTCAGGTCATGATTTCAGGGTCATGGGCTCAAGCCCTGTGTCTGACTCTGCATTCAGCACAGAATCTGCTTGAGTTTCTCTCTCCATCTCCCCCTGCTACTCCTGCTAATGTGCTTGCACTCCCTCTCTCTCCCATACATAAATAAATTAAAAAAGACAAACAAACCCTCAGTATAAAGTATCTTTAAAAATAATCTAATTATAACCAAAAAGTAGTGTAAAATATTGAGAAGTTTCTGTAGCCGTGTCCTGAAAAGTTGAAATAACTTAAATTATAAAGTGATACAGGTTCCTAGTGAGAGTAGATAATTTATGATGTTTGTACAGGGAGAGACATTAGCCAACTACAATTCATGCTAAGGACGATTTTGAACAAAGTCCAGATGGTGTTTCAGCAGTAAAATGCAGTTATCCTGGGACTATCTGGTGAACAACAAAATCACTGAAGTCAAGCTCACTGTTGCTTATAAGAATCAAGTTCAACAGAAGCCGAACCAAAAAAACAATGGAAAACAGAAGCCGAACCAAAAAAACAATGGAAAACAATTGTACAATATTTTTATGTTAGGAATGGCACTGTTATCTTTATTTTATTGCCTAGTTTTTATTTAATGCACAAATCATATTTGTATTGCAGCAAAGGGGAAAAAAAGGGTGAAAAGTCCACATTCTCATCATCCTAAAGCACATAATTACAAGCACACATAATTCAATGCAACTGAAATCAAAGCACAGCTTCAATTCTCACTTTTTTTTCCCATTTAATCAATATTAAATAATCATTATCTATCATCATTTTTGGCAGCTCCGTAACATTCTAATTTTTCTACCATAATATAGTATTCAAGTCTCTTAAAACTTGCCAATTAGGATGCCCTTGGATTTTTTTATTGTTAGAAATAAAACTACAAAGCATATCTCAAGCAAACAACTATTGTCCCTTTCTGGATTTTCTTAAGCACTGTAGTCTTCTTTAAATGTGACAATATAACTCCCATGCTTCCTTCAAATGAATTTTGGAACTTTTAAAGAAAGGCAAATTATTGTTTTTATGTTTAGTGTCTCTTCACATCTGTGCTAATATCCTCACCTTAAAATTTTCCATTTCATAAAGCTGTCGCCAAATTCTACTGAGCTCAGATGACTGCTCACAGTAAGTTCCATTTTACTTGGCTCCAATCAATTACAGGAATATAGATGATTTACAATCCAAATCATTTGAGCTCATACATTTCACATAGGGTAAAACAGAGTTGACAACCTCACTTGAAAATGTTAAAAGGATAGTCCATGTTTTCATGCACTAGTAAGTGATTTCTCAGTTAAATCTGAATGAATTTGAATATGTAATAGAGCCAAAATAGCACACAAGTCTGGATTTTGTGGAAAGCACAGCATGGGATCATTTCTATGCTGAGATTAAACATTTCATTAATCAGCAAAGGCTCAAATCTATTTTTCCTTTTTATTCTTCATTCAGTAGCTCCCTTCATGCTAGTGTTTCTTTTCTAGAAATAGAAAAAAATAAGAATGCTTTTCTTAGAAAAACTATAAAAGTTTTATTTAAAAATCGTTAATGGAAATCTGCTAGTGATAATATTATATGATTTCTAAATGTCTAGAAGTTCATTACATCCTCAAATTGCTTTTCCCTCTGTCCTCCTCAGTGATTGTTTACTGAAGGAGGGTGTGGACAAGCAGACCTTACCTAGCTACACAGGTCAAGGACAATAGGACGACTTTGGAAGAAATCAGGACCCTGGGAGAACAAGCTTTGAGTTATCCCCTTCTATGGTGATTGATAAGTTGACTCAATTCATATGGGCATTAAGGAGGAACTGGTAATGATAATCTTATCAGAAATATTCATGTTTGAATCCTTATAAAGATAGAGTCTTCAATTTCCTTAGCAAAGCCTGGTGTGGGAATAATAAAAATGAGTTTAAATATTTAAAAAACATTATATAAGACATACTTCCAGGAACGTGGGGTAGTAGGAGAGAGACTATGGGTTTTAATTTGGAGCTACAAACAGCAAAGGAATTCAATTCAATTTTCACAGATAATAAATTTATAGTTCAGAATCAGTCATTAGAATAAAACTCCCTAGAATGAGAGGAAGAAAAAAAGATAAACACATTATTCCACACGTTCCACAGCTAGAGGCGGTACCAATTTACTCATGTGGCTGATATTAGTCTAATCTTTTTGGTTTTATTCTTTATGATGCTATCTCACATGAAATAGAAGAAGAAACAAAATCAGATCCAAGAAAGAAATGTGCCAGACTAATCACTTTAGGAAAAAAAATATCATTTCACATTAAAAACATAATTCTGGCAGATTTCACAGCAACATAAAAAGGAAACAATTGGCTTCACAAAGAAGCAAGTTAACAAGTACCATGAGGGCATTACCTATAGCAAAGTGCTTTAGGAAAGACTAAACGATACGACTGCACTCTGAAAAAGGAAGCACTGAAATCACATGCCACTGAAGGATTTCAATCTGATGAGTCAAGTGTTTGATCCTTATCTAATATTCTGTATTTTTCAAAGAAAGGATCATTGAAAACTTCTTTCAATTATATTTAAGTATGAGAATATAATGATTTCTAAGAGTATTCAAATTATGTTATATATATTATATACTCAACTTATACATTATATTCAAATTATATGCAGATACTACTATACCAAGTGAACTCCTCTCTTTCCTTTCTTTTCCTTTTCTTCTTTTTTTTTTTTTCTTTTCCTTTTCTTCTTAAAAAAGTTTATATTCGGGATCCCTAGGTGACGCAGAGGTTTGGCGCTTGCCTTTGGCCCGGGAGCGATCCTGGAGACCCGGGATCGAATCCCACATCAGGCTCCCTGCATGGAGCCCGCTTCTCCCTCTACCTGTGTCTCTGCCTCTCTGTCTCTCTCTGTGTGACTATCATGAATAAATAAATAAAATCTTAAAAAAAAAAGTTTATATTCAACAAAAAAGGTTTATATTCTCTGGCTCTCTCTTAGTATATTCTTTTAACTGCCTTGTTTTAATTTTTTAAATGAAACACAGGGTATAATCCATAAGTAAATATACCAGAGAAAGATGACAATGTCCATATTGATCTCAAAAGTTCATCTTGGTCTTGTAGATTTCCAACAAACAATGACTTCCAATATGAATTAAAGATGAATACGTGTTTATTAATTTCGAAGCATGTGTGTGGAAAGAATAGTCCTCGTTCTATGGGAAATCAAGAAGTTAAGACACAATCGCTATTTCAAGCTGACAACTGAACTCTTCAAATTTTCTAGAAAGGGAGATAACACTTAGAATGGGAATTTTGGTTGACACAATGGCTTGGGGGGTGCTGCTGGCATTTAGATCCCAGAAGCCAGAGATACCCAATGTCCTCAATATTCTAGATGATTCTATACACCAAAGAACATTTTAATACAAAAAGCCTTTCAAACTCAACTGAGAAACTCCTGGGGCGTTTGAATTTGATACTGTAGATCCCAATTCATTCACTCATTCACAATTGACTGTTGAGCACCCACTGTGGTTTGGACACTATTCTAGGACTGTCACAATTGCACAGATGAGCAAGGTTCAAGCGTGCATCTATTGAGGGGAAAATACGAAAATCAACAACCATACCATTTTAAAAATTGTTATAGTAGAGTATAGAGGAAGGAATGAGTTCCAGGAGGAGTCTTTCATTCAACAAGATTCATCTGAACTCTTAATTCCTGTGGGAATTATGAGGAAATGTTTCCAAAAAGAGAATAACATCTAAAATGCATACTAGTCAGTGTTCATTTATTTCTTTACAAATATGTATTGAGTGTAGGCACTGTGCTACTGTGCTACATACTAGAATTATGGCACTGGACCAGGCAGACATGGTCCCTGTCTTCATGGAGCAAATATTCTAGTAGGGTTGATAGTAAATAAAACATTGGTAGTGTGATAAATGTCACAAGGGAGATTGGTTGTTCTAGTAGAAAATATTAGGGATGTGTGGAGCTATGAAAAATATGGTTAGAGAAGTCCTATCTAAAATGGCAAAACTTGGGGTACCTGGGTGGCTCAGTCAGTTAAGTATCTGACTCTTGGTTTTGGTCCTCAGCTCGGGATCTCATGAGTCATGAAATCAAGCCCCATGTCAGGTTCTCAACTTGGCATGGAGTCTGTTTGAGTCTCTCTCTCTCTCTCCCTCTGCTCCTCCCCTCACTCATGTGCTCACTCTCTTTCTCTCTCTCTCAAATAAATCTCAAAATAAGATAAAAGAGAATGGTGACATTTGAGTTATGACATGAAGGATGAGAAGGAGGGAGTTCTGTAAGGTGGTAGAAAGTGAAAGGATTCTAGGAGAAGCAACTGTAGACCACTGAAGACAACTTGGCTTATTTGAGAAAATGAAGGAAGGGCACATGACAGAGTGTAGTACACAGGTGGAAGAGCAGTTGTGAGGTGACCTCAGGGAGGGAGGCAGGAGCCAGGGCTTTCAGAGCACTGAAGGCCAGTGCAGGAATTTGGGACTTTATCAAAAGTATAAAGAGAAGCCACTGAAGGTTTGTGTGCTTGTTTTGCTACCAAGGGGCTTCAAACCGGAAAATAACTTGGTTGGATTTACTTTTCTAAAGTTTTGGTGGCTATTTGGAGACTGAATTGTGAAGAGGCAGAAATTGAAGCAAGGAAACCAAGCAGGAGGCTACATCATGAATGCATGTGAAAGAAGGTGGGCAGCCTGGGTGGCTTAGCGGTTTAGTGCCAACTTCAGCCCAGGGCGTGATCCTGGAGACCTGGGATCGGGTCCCGCATCGGGCTCCCTGTGTGGGGCCTGCTTCTCCCTCTGCCTGTGACTGCCTCTCTACCTGCCCCCCCTCTGTCTCTCATGAATAAATAAATAAATAAATAAATAAATAAATAAATAAATAAAGAAGGTGGGGGTTGGACTAGAATGATGGCAGTGGAAATGTGGACACCAGAGGCCTGAGATGTACTGAGGAGGTACAATTGATGGGATCTAAGGATGGGTCAGAAGTAAGAGACATTTCAAAACCTGGTTTATTAAAAAAAAAAAAAAAAAAACCTGGTTTATTTCCACTCAAATCTAGGTAGTCAGTGGTTCCAGTTACTGAGATGGGGAAGAAAAGGAGAAGCAGGAAGAACAAGGGAGGAAATTCAGATGTTCCACTTTGGACTGGTTAAATTCAAGAAGCCAGAGACATCCAAGTGGAGTATGCAAAGGAGACTTCAGCTGGAGATAAGCTTAGGAGTCACCTGACACATGAGTCCATGGCAGCAAGCCTTGGAACTAGATGAGATCTCAAAAGAGAGACTTAAAAGAGAGAATAATCTGGGGTTATGCCTTGAAGTGCACCAGTGCTTTAGGAGTTCATTAGAGGAGGAGGAGAAGGCAAGGAAGGCTGAGAAGGAGCAGCCAGAGAAGTCAGGAAAATCTGTGAGGAGCCAAGGAGAACAGACAAGAACAGTTTAGCCAGGAAGAGAAAGGTTGTGCAAAGGAGTAAGGAATGGGAAAGGAAACTTCAGGCAGAGATGGGAGACTTGAATGAGAACACACAGGCAGCTTTAGGGATCCGAGCCAACTCAGCAGGGCTGAAGGAAAGGGTCCTATTGAGGAGATGCTGGAGATATTTTAGGGAAGGTAGAAAGATACCAGATTATGATAAATTATACTTCCCTTTCTAAAGAGTGATTTTTGTCACAAAGGTGTTAGGAGTCTAGCAGAGGATTTCAGGCCAGGATGTGACACAGATTGATACATGATGTAGAACAAACCCTCTAGGAGTTCTGAGAAAGAGAGAGAGAAAGAGAGGAAGGGAGCCCAATTTTAGGAATTCAGTGACTCTTTAGGAAGACACCAGATTAGGGTGCTAGGAATGGGTTATAGAAGAGAGAACAGATTGGCAACATATTTAGGAGGTAGAAAGAACAGGATTTGGAAATGGGGGGTCCTAAGAGAAGTCTAGGATGATTACAGGCTTAACTTTCCAATGATTCTAAGATTTCTCGTGCAATTGACCAAAGTGAGGAAAACAAGAGTAGGTGCAGGTTACAGGGAGGAAGAGGATATCTTTGCACATATTGAGTTAGAGGTGTCTATAGCATATCCACCTGGGAACAGGACCTGAAGGCAAGTGGCCTAACACAGATATTTATTTAAGAGTCCTGGTCTCATGGGTGGTGGTTGAAAGACCTGGGGAGAGGATGTGGAAGAAGACCCAGAACTCAGCATTAAGGAATCCTGCATTCACAGGTCAAGTTAAGGAAAGACTGGTAGTAAAGTTCAAGAAAAAAATCAGAAGGGTGTCCTAGAAGTTAAGGAAAGAGAGATAGAAGACATGATTGATAGGACCAAATATTACAGAGGTAAGGAACGAAAGTATATGAACATACATGGATATATACATAATATATAGGGATAAAGAGATATTAATATATAGTTATAGATACACACTGTTAGGGACTGAATGTTTGTGCCCTCTCCCCACAGATTTGTATGTTGAAAGCCTACCCTTGGCTGTGATCATTTCAGGAGATGAGGTCTGGGGAAGATAATTAGGATTAGGCGAGGTCATGAGGGTGGAGCCCTCATGAATGGGATTAGTATCCTTATCTGAGTCACAAGAAAGCTTGCTTCCTTTCTCTGCTCTCTGCCAGGTGAGGGCTGGTAAAAGACAACCATCCATGAAGTACCAAATGGCCCTCACCAGACACTGAATCTGCCAGCATCTTAATTTTGAACTTCTCAGCTTCCAGAACTGTGAGAAATAAATTCCTGTTTACAAGCCACCCAGTGTATGGCATCTTGTTATAACAGCCCAAGTGGACTAAGACACACACGCACACACACGCTCACACACACACATATATAGCTCCATTGTTCCATTTAGATGTCAGAGGAATTAAGTGACCTTCAGGTTTAGAAAATAAACTAGGAGCTGAGCACAGAAAATTTCAATATGGACAAGGGGAAATAAAGATACCACTTGGGAGTCAGCTTTTTGCATTGCTGTTATTTAATCTAAGGGTGTGGAAGTCTTTTAGTGTGTGATATGAATATTATATGATGTATAGTATCAAGGAAATTCAAACATTGATATCTATAAAAGTACTGCATATATAACAAGGAAAAATAGGGAAACTATGGAATATACGTTGATTGTGACCTGCTAACCATCTCATCTATAAAACAAAATTATTTTGAATAATAATTTTGTAATAATCAGTAATCATTATTTTTGAGTTGCTCTTTAATTTTAAAGCAAATCAATCGCTTTTTAAAACTAAATTTTATTTTATTTTTTAAATTTTTATTTATTTATGATAGTCACAGAGAGAGAAAGAGAGGCAGAGACATAGGCAGAGGGAGAAGCAGGCTCCATGTACCAGGAGCCCGACGTGGGATTCGATCTCGGGTCTCCAGGATCACGCCCTGGGCCAAAGGCCCACGCCAAACCGCTGCGCCACCCAGGGATCCCTAAAAATAAATTTTAATTTTAAATGTATTATTCAAATTCAGTAAAGTATTGCATATCAAGGTAAAATTTCCACTAACCAAACAAAAATATCACACTTCATAGTTCATACTCTGTTATACTCTTTTAAATTTTAAACATAAATACCAACTCCAAGGGGCCACTAAGTATAATAGAATGGAAATGACTCAAGTTCTATCTTATAATCACTTGCTCATTTTGCACCTTCCATATAAATTCAGGAGTATGAAGTGGGGATTGGAGACAAGAACTGCTCCTGAGGTGAGCTTGAAAGTTTCAAACCATTTTGAACTTGTTCTTGGAAGGAACATAAATATGTAGCTGAGTCCCTATGAGTTGAAGCAACTGTATAAAAGGAAATTTCTTCAAGTTAACTTTCATGTACAATTGGATGTTCATTAAAGGATAAGTAATTAAGACGTTCTAATTTGAAAGTTGCATATACAGCTAAAACTCACCAGTAATCGCAGTGGTTATTGACAATGTAGATGAACAAAGGACATTTTTTGAGGAAGAGGAATTTCTCATTGACATTGTTTGGAATTGCTGGCACATGGTGATAATAAAAAGCAGATCAACTTCAAGTCAGTTTTATTATTGTTTTTAAATTCTATACTGAAAATGCATACCCTAACTGCTTGCACCCAGGACAATTCCCTCACACCCACTCTACCCTTGGTGAGCCACTGGGGAAAGGATCTGCCCTCCATAGTTTGGTAAGGCTCCCTGACCACCACCACGGCCATGCTTCACCTCACCCTATGTAGGCCCTACTGAGAACCAAAGACATGACATGGCTTCAGAGAGTGAAACAACTACATGGAGGACCTACGGAAATCATAGGGCTGTTTCCTGATTTCGGTGCCTGGAATAAGTTGGCATATGGAATGCTATGGAAAGGTAAGAGCTTGAAAATAAAAAGGTAATCAGGGTAGGGATCATATTTTCAAAAATCGGTATGTTCTCCAAGGGAAAAAGTATAAGGAAACAAAGGCAGAAACCTGGCTCTGAGGTTTGGATAAGTCCCTGGATAAGAAAACAAAATTTAAAAGAAGACAACCAATGAGTTGTCTGAGGAAACAAACAAACAAACAAACAAACAAACAAATAACAAGAAACAGAAAACAATGACTTTAGGAAAGTCAAGGGAGATGGGTATTTAGAAAGAGGAGTGCCTGCACTGGTGGATGCTACAGAAACCCCAGGAGAATAGGGACTGAAAGAGAGCCATTGTGTTTGTCCAGAAGCTCACTAGCAATTTTTAAGAGATGAATTTTAGAAAACTAATGGAGGCAGAAACTTGCTTCTCTGTGGAATTAGGGAATGAAATAAATGGTACCAAAATGAAAGGCAGAGGATTCGGATCACTCATTAGAGAGTGTGACACACACACAAAAAAATCAATTGAATAGTGGTTAACCATATGACAGTATACAGGAAAGGTTTTTTTGTTTATTGCCTTTGATTTTTTTTTTTTAAGATGAGAAGACATGTGCAAACTAGAAAAAAGGGAGGAGACATGCAGGGAATACACTAGGAATAAGCTGGGTTAATGCTGCACCATGACAGATGGGCAGTGGGTGAGCAAGTCAAGGGAGAAAGAGCAAAGCACTGGAGGTGCTAACTGTGGCATTTAGACAAAATGGGCTGCAAGGGAGACACTAGTGACAAGTGAGGTAAAGTTGGAGGAATCAAATAACTAGAGAGTTGGTGTAATGGAGAGAAGGTGTAATAGCTATGGAAATTGGAAATCTGCAGGTTGTGGTCACAGATTAATTTCAAGATTATGGAATTGGAGCCAATATCAGCTGATCTTCAGGCCAGATGGGATTCCAGGCCTTAAGAAACATCTGCATTTAAAGGCTATGATTAAGCAAGTGAATAAACAAGTGCTCTAGAAATACCCTGATGAATCAGAATAGCAGATATAGCCTAAGGTTACATCTGATATTCTTCTAAAGAGTGTGTGGTGGAGCACTTTTTAGATGCATGCTGAACTACACATGGGGTTTTGAATCTAGGTGTCTTTGTACCTTAAATAAGGGATATGTAGAGTTCAAGATAGTTTTCATTGAGATTCAGGTGGCAAAGTCCTTAACGCTTTTTCCTTATTATCTATAACCTAACTACTCATTCTGCTGGATATGAGATTTACCAGATTTTCAGGATGAAATAACATCCAAGAGGCTGACCAGCATTTATGAAGCCTAGTAAGAAGGCATTTACCGTAATTAACTGTACCAAGAAGTTTTCCCTTATATTTTTTTAATTGTAAAAATAAGACAATCTCAATGAATACATTTTGGAAAAAATACAAAAACGCATTAAGAAGAAAACAAAACTCTTCCTTACCTCCACCATTCTCATCCCAACATTACTCATATTTATCTATAGATGTATGTATGTATGTACTTTGTGTGTGTGTGTCTGTATCTATGTATTTTAAAGAGTTTAAAGAGTTGGAAAATTGTAGCGGTTTGCTAAGTAGACATTAAAACTCCCTCTAAATACAAAGATATGAAAGAAATTGGAAAGGGAAACAAAAAGTATGGCCCTGTCCTCTTCCTCAATTTCTGGGTTTCAATTTAATTAAACACTTTTCATACTTAATGTCTATAACTGAAATAAAAAAACTTGGCCATCTAATAATGCTTTTGATGACTAGGTATTAAGAACCTAAGTGATATTTTATGTTCAAACTATTGAAAGATGAATCTTTTTAAAACCCTTAAAAACTATTTAAATTTATGAAATAGATGGTTAGTACCCAGAAAGAATTGGTGGAGATTTTCAAAGACGCCCAACTTAATGCTGATTTTTCTCATAGTTGTTTATAAGAAAGAAAATGTCATTAAAACAATAATAAAGGGGCACCGGGGTGGCTCAGTCAGTGAAGCGTCTAACTCTTGGTTTCAGCTCTGGTTATAATCTCTTGGGTCGTGAGTTGGAGCCTCACCCTGGGCTCTAGGCTCAGCAAGGAGTCTGCTTGAAGATTCTCTCCCTCTGTCCCTCCCCCAACTGATGTACTCTCTGACTCTAACTCTCTCTAAAAACAAACCAAACAAACAAACAAACAAACAAACAAACAATGATAAATAGATGTCTTTACTTGGAAATCAAGAAGGCCCCAAAAGGAAGCTGGAATAGATAAGGAAATAAGGCCAAAGATCCTCAACTCATCAAGGACTTGGGATTAAACATTAAGCAATATTTTAAGCATTAATACTTTATTTTTGATTAATGATGTACAGTGGGTAAATTTGCAATAAAGAAAACCATTAACTTCTCAATTCCTCCCATTTTAAGTTGACAAGTATGAATATGTCATATAAAGCAGCAAATGGAGCAGTGCAGTTACCTGAATAATTCAGGAAAGGAATATTAGATAGAAAAATTTATACCCAATAGCTCCAAAAACAGAGACAAAAGAGGATTTTCTCTAAGTGGTTGTCTAAGTGGTAATCCAAATCTGTCATTTCAGAATCCATATTCAACATTTTATTTTTATTTTTAATCTGTTATTCCAAATCATAGATCAAAATAACATCAGACATTTGCTTTTGCTATTTTGATGAAGTGCTAAAACCTGAGTACATGGAAAATTGTCTCTAAATAAAGCCTTTTAACTCAAATTGGGAGAAGTGGACTGACCTTCATTTTATTTCATGTTAACAGCGCTAGCTAGTAAAATTTATAGTAATAGAAATTGGCTCGTTCCTTCAGGCAGCATCTCACCATCACTGGAATAAAGCTAACATCCAATGTGCTGTTGGGGCTGCCTGACTTCAGCTGTTTATTTCACAGGTAATTAGTACAGATCTTTTATATTCTGTTAAAAGGGTCATTCCAAGAAGAAATAGAAAACATCGGACAAAGAAAATATGAGTTGATCTTGTCAGCATCGAGGATTTCTCTGCAGGAGATCTTGCTGTGGCTTTCATTATTACAACAACCAATAGGTGTTGCTATAGAAACTATACTGTTAACAAGCTAACAGAACAAGGCAGAGACAGAAAAATGATGAAACTGGAGGGGGGAAAAGAGGAAAAAGAAAAGGCTCTAAGGTTTGGTTCTTGTAAATGAGTCTCTTGCTTTGAAACCTTACTTATCTCTCCTAGTTTTCCCCTTAATACTGCATGGATAATGTATGACCAGTAATAAGAACAATATAATAAATTCACACAGCCTTCTTCAGCAAGGTCTCAGAGAGCTTTAAAATTCAAAATGAAATTAAAAGCAACAATAAACCAATACCTTTAAAAATTAGGACTCTAAAATCCAAAGTGATCCAGACGAGTAATGAGGTATATCTCCTACCCCTCAAGGAGAGAAATACTACATATTCATCATCTATGTATGCCAAATGTATTTGAGAAATCTAGTCAATGCAGTCAAAAGTAAAATATATCATCTCGGTTCAATTAATAATTAGGTTATCAAAAAGAAAATTATCCAAGGATATTTTTTAAAGTGTATACTTAGATTAAAATGTTATAATAAATCTATGTGAAACCTCAACCTCAGATAGCATAAAGGGGTCTGACTGAGTCTGACCTTTCCTACCCCCTCCCCCAAACTCTTAATATTCAGGTTAGACAAAAAGGTAGGGAATTAGATTCAAAATATATGTGAAGTACATTTATAACTCAGCTCCTTTGGGATTGCCAGCTAAAAATCTTTTCGCATTTCTATTCTAAAATTGCCTCCTTTACAAGCCTAAAACACTCCCTGCAAAATTCACCACTGTGGATTTCTGTGCACGAGGACAGGAGGAAACACAGCCATTTCTTTCAAACACTGCTCCTCAAAAGAAAAAAGAAAACAGCTCCACTCCTCACCAGCACAAGTTCATCAGCGGCCTGTGAATATCACTAAGGTTGTATTAAAGCTCAACGTTCAAATTACAATGTCTCTTCACCTGATTGATTTCTGTGCCCCTAGAAAATGTCTCCCAATTATTTCTGGAAGTCCCCAAAGAGGTGATCATGAGTGCTAACCAAAGGTTCCCCCTGTCACAACCAGAGGGCTGCCTCTGTCCTCTTATTTCTGGTTCTCTGGGATCCCTGCTCTCCTTCTCACAAGCCACAAGGAGTCCTTACACAGCCCTTGTTAATGGATCTCCACACAACCCCAGAATCCATGAGGAAATGGAAAGAATGTCCTGCACCCCAACTCAGAGCCTGTTTTTATTTATTCAACAAAAAATTTGGGGAGCTATGCCCCGAAGTTGCCCTGTTTGTGGGCAGTGTTGCCCAATGTGCTTCACGGAAACAATTCTTTTAGTTTCTGTGTCTCAGCTCCAATTAAACAATATATCTGTTTAAAAAAAACAAAAACAAAAACAAGTAATCCACCTCCACAAGTAGTAACAACATTATTCAGTCACAGACCAGTCTCAAATCTGCTTAGGAAAATTTTTAAAAGGCCCAAGGAAGCAGAATTTGCAGACATGTGACTGTATTTACCACTCAGATAATATGGAATATTTTTATTTGGAGTCCCTTCAAGTCACTGATTTCAAACATCTTGTTTAATTATAGTTATTATTTTTTTAAAATATTTTATTTAATTATTCATTTAGAGACAGAGAGGCAGAGACACAGGCAGAGGGAGAAGTAGGCTCCACACAGGAAGCCTGATGTGGGACTCGATCCCGGGGCTCCAGGATCACGCCCTGGGCCAAAGGCAGATGATCAACCACTGAACCACCCAGGCATCCCAATTATAGTCACTATTTTAAGTTTGCCAAACTATATGTGTGACTTGAAAGATTGTTCCAGACAAAGAGACAGTCTACTCCAACCTGTGTCCAACTCTCCATTCCACTTCTGGGAAGAGGAAAACTTGCAGCTCTTGAAAAATAGTTTGCTCTACTTCTAAAGCTGTCATCAAGATTTGAAAGGTCTAAGGGCTAAATTTCAACCCAGACTCAAACTCAGGTGCCTTATTCTCTTTGTACAACATTTCTGCAAGATTGAAGAATCAAAGCATTTCATGATTTTGATGATGGAGCGAGCACTTGAAGAAGAGCTCCGAGAGGAAGAAAAAGCCAGACACAGGGGCAGAAAGTTTCCTAAGTGCATCAATTTTGACAACGGGGACCTGATAGGAATGGTGCCCCAAGAATGTTGGGTGTCAGGGAAGCTTATCAGTAGTTCTTCTATCTGCATAAGGGAAGTAGCGGAATGGGAACATGCAAGAACATACAGGGACTGAATTGTTTTCAGTTGCAAACAACCCAACTGTTCTTCACTGGGGAAACAGGTATGTAAGTTATGGTAGTCATATAGTGGACTATTATGGGGGAATTAAAATGATAGAACGAGATCTATATATAGATGAAAATTTCAAAAATAAAATAGTGAATTCAAAAAGTACGTTTCAAAAGGATTTTCTCGATAGATATAAATTGTCAAATCTGCCCAAAGATACTCTGTATTATTTATGTATGCAAACATATGTGATCTTCCCACACTAGTCTCTCTCTCTCCTTCTCTCTTCAGAAACCCTTGAGCAGCAACACCTGCTCCCTCCTTAGGCCCCTCATGGTCTTACCTCCTCACTTCCTTCTGACTCTGCAGAGGGAAATCCCAAGATCCAACACCAGTTCCTCTGTGGAGGATGAGATAGAAACAGGTTGAACACAGGACAAAGGGAAGGAAGGCCTGAGCTCTTGAATGTAATACATTGCACTGCCTCCCTACTTAGGAGAGGGAACAGTAGTCCTGAATCCATTCTTTAAAATTGTGATTAAAAAGCACAGAACATAACCATTTTTAAGTGTGTGATACAATTGTGTTAATGATATGCACATTGTTGTGCCACAGATATTTAGAGCTTTTTCATTTTGCCAAACTGAAACTCCATACCCATTAAACAACAGCTACCTTTTTCCTTCTCCCCATAGCCTCTGGCAAGCACCTTCTACTTTCTGTTTCTGAGTCTGACTACTTTAGATACCTCATATAAATGAAATCATGCCTTACTTGTCTTTTTGTGTCTGGCTTATTTTGCTTAGCATAATGGCCCCAAGTTCCGTCCATTTGTAGCACGCGCCAAGATTTCCTTCTTTTTTTAAGGCTGAATAGTATTACATTGTATGTATATACCACATTTTCTTTATTGATTGATTGATTTGTTCATTCATTCATCAATGTGTGTTTGGGTTGCTTCTACCTCTTGGCTATTGTGAATAATACTACAATGAATATGGAAGTTCAGGTATCTTTTCAATATCTTGTTTTCATTTCCTTTGGTTAGATATCCAGCACTGGGTTTGCTGGATCATATGGTAGTTCTATTTTAATTTTTTGAAGACTCTCTGTACTCTTTTCCATTAGCAGCTGCTAATGGAAGAGAATTTTACATTCTCAACTGAAAGCTACTTTTAAGGTACTAGAAGAACATATAGTTTTTAAAAGGAGTGAAATTCTCCTCCCAGGCAGGAATAACCCAAGAGAACAGAGCACCTATAAGCCCAACCTGGTAGAGGACAAGGCAGGAAGAGGAGCAGCAGGAAAACCACAGGAGCATCTGAACACAGATTCCTAGACCAGCAATGTAGGAAAGGGGAGAGAAGCATCTCCCTAACCTGATAAAATCCAGTTTTCATTAACCCTGGGCCAGAACATAACAGTTCCCTTTAGATGCCCACTCTGAGGACCAAACTTTAATAGGCCACAACCCAGAGCTCAGTTCCACAGTTAGCCATAACCTGCCAGTCTACGCAGGACAATGACCACGCTATGATCAGGTGCCTCTGGGAGGATCATGGCATGGATGCTGCCGAGGACTCCTTTCCAGCCTTCCTCCTCTGGATCCCTTCCAATGTTAATTTTTTCAGAGAAAATTTGACCAGTGTTGGAAACACCATAATATATTTTGCCTTCAAATACTCTTACATTTAGGGATGTCAGGGTGGCTCAGTGGTTGAGCATCTGATGATGATGATTTGATTTTTTTTTTTTTTAAGGGATGATTTGATTTATTGTATCATCAGGACTCTGGTTGCTGAGGCTGGAGATTCATAAATCCTGGTCTTAGGAGGAAAGGAGGAAAGGAAAGAAGGGAGGGATAGAGAAAAGGAAGAGAGGAAAGAAATTAGCTGACATAACCAAAAAGAAAAGACAATGGTAGCCCCGATCTCAAGAAATCTACTCAGCTCCTCTTAAGCTTTATTTCAGCTTCACTCTCCTTCTGCAGTCCTGATTTTTCCAAATGGTGGGAGGCAGGCCTAGGGCCACTGCCAAGCTTGTATCCTTGAAGCTCCATGGACAAAGAGAAAAGCTTTCTTTCCTCAACTGTAATTTGAAAAAAAAAAATCTCAAAGAAGAACTTTGACCCAATTAACCAATCAGGCAGATGAGATGTTATAATTGGCCTAGGTTGAATTGGAAACATTTGCTATGACAAATCACAGTGATCAAAGAATGAGGGTGATTTAATAAAGAGTATCAGAGGGAAAAAAAAAAAAAGAGTATCAGAGGGAAAACATTGGAACAGAGGGAAGAAGGAGTGGATTCTTAAAGATTGGGGCCCAGATAAATTCATTGCAGAATCCCTGTGAGCCAATCAACCAGCACAACCTGGACCTAGTCTACCCAGATTATTTCCTTTGCAGTAGAGGGCATTCGATGTAAAAAATTTAGATGTGGAAAGCCTACTAGGGAAGTGTGAGGAATGCTCACAAACAATTGGCATATTTAACAATACGTTTGTTTTTGACATTGGAGAGAAAGGCAATGTTACTTTGAACATAGTTTTAGATCTATTCTTTTTAAGGCTGACCACTTCAAACATAAATAAACACCACAAATGAATTTTCCCCCATGCAAACTACCAAAATGCAGGCTGCTTTCTATGAAAACGCAATTTTCTTTACATTAACCTCTTTCTATTTCTTAGAGATATATATGTGGTCCTCTTCACCAAATGTTCTGAACATGAGAATCCCTGTCTCAGAAGGAACATTCTAAGAGTAGATCTGAGTTGTGGAAATCGGGCCGTTTTCCACAAAAGTGTATCTGAATTTTTTTATCATAAGCTTTGAAGAAAGATCAAAATTACTTGGAAAATTTCTTGGCGTCATCATGCCACTAGGTCCACAGGCACCTCAATAACACCCTCAGTGCAAAGGAAGACATGAGTCCCCCTACACCACCCAAACCTTAAGTTGCATGGTGATAAAAATTTGAAATAAGTGCATGTGCTTGATCACTTTCTTTTGGCTCTTCCTTCTCAAGTTTTATCCCTGAATTATAGCAAAAACATGGGCTAAAAAATAGAACAGAAGAGTTCTAGTTCCAGTTGAGACAGATCACTCTACCTCCCTTGACAAAGTATTACAGAAAAGATGGAAAAGCAAATTTTAAGTTCTTTTCAACTTTTTATTTAATAATTCAATGCGGTAGAAGACCAAAGTTATGGTTAGTGCCTACACACAAAGTCAGGTTTCTTGTTCCAAGAGAGCATCCATACCAGCACGAGATTTCAGTCTTTATTAAGACTTTATGGGACAAATGAAAAAGGAGGTGAGTGGGGGGATGGGATAACTGGTTGATGGGCACTAAAGGGGGCACTTGACAGGATGAGCACTGGGTTTTATACTATATGTTGGCAAATCAAACTCCAATAAAAAAATACCAAAAAATAAAAATAAAAGACTTTATGGAACTCATAGGTCAAGCTGTTCCTCTCCAGGGCTGTGGAGCAGAGGATAGCAGATAAATGTTGGATAGGAGAACCAAGCAGGACCAAGGGGTCTGAAATATTCAAGTGCAACATAAATAAATTCACTTTAGAGTTCAAAGGATACATTTATCTGAAACAGTTTTTAAAGTGACCTGGAAAGTCAGAAGTGGAGCCTTGCTTACTCATAGGCTCCTTTAGATGGACTAATATTTATGGAATTTCATTTGCTCACTATTTGATTATGATTGAGTTTTGTCCTTTGCCTTGGCTGTCTCTTCACCCTTACTCCCATCACCCTCCACTGCCAGCAATTTTCCAATTTTGCTTTCTGAAAGCCAAAATATAGTGTAGAAACAATCATTTGACCAGTTTGTTTGCATCCACAGAATAAACGGAATATGACCTGGAAGTCAAAAAACAAAACAAAACAAAAAACCCACAAAACAAAACAGTCTAGCCATTGATCGTTTTCATTCACTTAACAAGTATCAACATGTCATATACTTTTCTCACACTTGGGATACACTGGCAGCAAAAAAGATCCTTTCACCCTGGAGGTTTACATCCTAGTCAGGTGAACTCAATGACAAACAGTAAACAAATAAATAGAAAATATTATAATTTTATAACATATAAGGCCATAAGTGCTATGGAGAAACTTAAGAAGAGCCAAGGGCATTGAGAGAAATAGGGTACTGGGGAGAGGCCTATAATTTTGAAAGGGGTGATCACAGAGCTAGATTTACTGTGAAGCTAATGAAGTTGAAGCCCCCAGTGATATGTACCCTTTCCAATATGCTTTTGTAAAATTTGCAAATATATGAAGTTTTAACTGAAACTGGCTACATTGCCATCTTCTTCCACTCATCTCCCTTCCATCACACTTTGCCTCATGTAGGGTGGTGTTGGTAGGTCTTGGGCATATTTAGGATACACCTAAGTGGGGTTTGAACTAGAAAACCATTTAGTTTGGTTTTCGCGAGATATAATCCTGTAGTTCACTGTCACTACTGCTTATAATATTGGCAGGAAGGTTTCATAGACCAGTAAGCATTAGAACTAGGATTTAAATCAAGCATTTGTCCAAGTCTGAAAGTAATAGCAGCACAATGCTTAACACTTTTCATGTGTTTAATTTTGCATTAAGAAACTTCCCATTCCTTAACTTAAAAGAATCATAACTTAAAATATTCCTCGGTGAGCGTTTAAGAATCACCCCATCTAGTTCCAACACATCTTTGTAGCCTTATTTCCTGCAGTGGCTCTACCTGTACACTGCACTCCCCCAAACTGGGCCCCTTGCCTTCACTGGACCCCACGTCTGCCCATGACCTTCTCTCAGTCTGAAATAGTCTTGGTATTATCAATTATCTGACACAATTATCGGACATAAAAAGCTAATATCAACAAAGGTATTATAGACCTGTAATCCCCCCATTTCCATGGGAGATATATACCAAGACCCTCCCCAGAGTATGCCTGAAACTGCAGAAGATATGGAACCCTATATAACTCCATATATATATATATGTATATTCCTACATATATATTCCTACATATATATATATTCCTATATAATATGTATTCTCTCTCTATATTCCTATGGTAAAGTTGAATTTATAAATTAGGTACAGTAAGATGAACAGCAATAACTATAAAATAGAACAATTATAACAATATACTAATAAAAGCTATGCAAATGTGCTCTCTCTCACACAAAACATTGTACTGTCCTCACTCTTCTTGTAATGATGTAAGATGATAAAATGCCTATGTGATGAGATGATGTGAGATAAATGACACAGGCATTTGACGTAGTGTTAGGCTACTAGTGACCTTCTGACCATGTGTTAGAAGAATTATCTGCTTCCTTTTTTTTTTTTTTTTAATTTTTTTTCCTTGGGAGAATCCCACTGAATTACACTCAGTGTGGAGTCCAACTCAGGGTATGATCTCATATCCCTGAGATCATGACCTGAGCCAAAATCAAGAGTTGGATGCTTAACCAACTGACCCATTCAGGAACCCTTCATCTGTTTCTTGACTGCAGTTGGCCATGGATAATTTAAACCAGGAAAGGGAAACTACAGATAAGGGGAGACTACTGCATAACTCACCATTATAAGAAGAACATCAACAAGAAACAAGTTAATGAGTGTCTCAATCGAAGACTATTTAAGATGAGTCCATGCATAAGAAGATTTGATATTTCCTAAAATCTTAAAGAACTTGATAGAAGTTTTTCTCAAATTCGACAGTTCTAAAATTTCCTCAATATTACCAGTCACAAGCTGTTTAAAGCTGAAAGGAATTTTTACAAACTACCAAGATAAAAAATGTTTTATAGTCTTGCTACAGAAAAGGCTGGAATATCTATTTTTTCTATAGAAAGTATAAAATCGTTGTGATGTATAGAGGGGAACAAAAGATAGAGAGTCAAAATATTGGGGAAAAAGCCTTAAAGAGGTGTGTCTAGGCATTAATTAATAAAACTTACTATGCTATTCTTTTGGATTTTGTGATATATGTAGGGGTTATAAGCTCCTTAATTGTGTAACAAGAGGCTTCTGGTTCTAAATCAATTCTCACATTCAAATGTAAGAATCTAATTTGGTATTAACAATTTTCTTTCTGTCTCCCAAATAGTGTAAGCTTCAAATCCTGCACAACCTGAATCCATTCACAGATGTTAGGGAAGACCTCAGTGATGAGTAAAATTTAAGCAGAAATCTGAATAAAGCATAAATCTCTGCAAGTCTGCTGATAAGTGTTTTCCAGGAAAAGGGAAAAGTCAAAGGTTTCTACAAAGAAGCATGTTGGGCAGTCACTATGTTTCCTAGCATGTCCTATGAGAGTAGAAGTTTAAATATCCTTAAAGGATATCCCAATTTGCATAAAACTTTACCCTATGAGCTTGGCTCTGTACCTGTCATTTGTGCCTTGCAAACCACAGCTGTGGCAAACAGCACTACTTGCCTATTCGAGGGTTTGTGCTAACATAACACTGATATTTGGGGCTCCAACGTGCCTAGCTAAAAATCTATTTTTCCAGCCTCCTTTGCAGCAGGTCATCTGAGAAAGTTCTTGTCAATGAGATGTAAGTGAAAGTTCCTGGGTGGGGCTGCTGGGAAAGCCCTTTGAAGGGGCTGACTCAATTGGAATACTTCCCTTGGCCTCCTTATTCTTGCCTGAAACTCAGGTGTGAGGCTGGAGCACAGGCAGCCATCTCGAGCATATGTGAGAAGGATTACACCCCCCACCATAAGTATGGCAAAGCCAAAAGCCACAAGGATCCTGGGCCTTTGGTGACACTGTGAAGCCACCATGTTGGCCCAAATATCAAACCCTACGAATTCTTAAAGAATTCGGGGCAAAACGAATGCCCTGATTTGTTTACACCACCCTTCTATTCAGATCCCACTTACAAATGGCTAGATGCAATTCCTAACTGAAATGCTGAGATTCCTAACAACATTAACAAAAAGGCTATGTATATATTATACATACACATATATATTAAGATTTTATATATTTATATAAAAACACCCATAAAATGCAGTACAAACATAATTTCAAGTCTCATACCACTGTAAATGAAAAACATTTTCTTCCACACCTACTCGTTTAGAATAGTCCACATAGGATCCACTTAAGCTTTGGTTTTGAACCTTTTAGTCGGCAATTTTTTAGTGCAAGCAGTGAAGATGTTTTCATCACAGTCTGCTGAATAGAAAAATGTCTCCCCAAGACACACAGACATCAGACCTCCTTCTCAAAATGTGCACAAGTATTTATCACTTATATCACCTTAGACACCAGCGTCATCCAAAAAGAAATGACCTGCATTTTGTTCACCTAGTTGTTAGGAAGCAGCTCTTGCTGTTTATAATTTAATTATTGATGCCTTAAAAATCTGGCTACAAAAAAAAAAAAAAAAAAAAAAAGTCCTCTTTACTCTCCTGCAGAGCTGACCTTAGATACATTTCTATCGAGCAATCTCAAATAGGGAACACACAGAGAGGGAACAAATCCTGGGAATGCATAAGTACGTCTGGCTGCTGAGTCAAGTAAAGATGAAGAACAGGTCTCACGTGCCCACAGAAGAGAACAAGACAGTAACCAAAATCAGACCGTTTTAATCCACCACTGATTAGTAACATAACAGTGGAGGGGATCGGTGGTAGTACGTAGCATGTCTGATGCCTTCTAGATGCCTTCTAGAGTACCACAGGCCCAAACACCTGGATGGCAGAAAATGTCTCCCTAGCTTAAGGAGGAAAGTGACTAAATGCAGTTTATCGTCAGGCCGAGGAGCTCACCAACAACTGCCTTTGGCTGCCCTCTAAGGTACCCCCTCCCTGCCGAGCAGTGCCTTCTGCTGCAGCAGTTCCCGGGCTGCTGTGTCTCTCACATATGGTGTTCTGAAACAGTTAAGGAAAATGAGAAGCGCCGTGAAAGTACATTTTTGGCTCAGCATAAACCATTCATTGATTTGTGGGCCGCAAGTCCTCCAGGGGGTGTTACGAATCCATATGATAGCTAGATTTTTACATTTGGATCTCTTCTTTAGCTGATGGATGTGTAAAATTTCATGTTAGCCTGACTACCCCCTATTGGCTACACATCTGAGGAGGTTCAAGTGTATGAGTTATTTCTTCCAAAGTCAATTGTAATTTACACTCACTAAATTGCCTCCAGATCCACCTTTTAAAGATAGTAGACTCAAAACTGCATTCATTTTGGCCCGCACTGCCCATTTGTGTTTAAACCACAGCCCTACTTTGGAGAGCCGCCATCGCTAATGGAAGGACATTATGTGGCTGAAGATCCACATTTTCCACAGGAGAGCAGAATGCTGGCAAGTCAAATGGCCAATGTACAAGCAGTTTTCAGCCCAGGGAAAACTCAACTTTAATAGTGAGCTGACATACTAGGGGGACGGAGGGGTGGAGGCCCACGATATCAGTTCTTCAGTCCAGAAAATCAAAAGCACCAGTTTTACACTAGGAAACATTTGCCCTTGGCCTGAAAATAATCTTTGAGATGAAGGAGTACTCTTTTTTTTCTCTTTGTCTTTTCCCATTGTTTAGTACACACGTCTCTGGTGCGAAGCACTCTTGAGCTTTATTTCACCACTCAGTGTAACTCGTCTTACTGATTGGCTTTTAAAATTAGCTTTGTTAATGGTTCTGCATGTCTTTTCGGTTGCGACCAAAAAAATAACCCAAGCAGCACACCTTCCTTCCCTCAAAAGCCCAAATGCCAAACTACCACTGTGAGGACCATTTATAATTCTCAATTCCTCTCACTAATTGCCTCGGTGCGGTTTTAGTGGAATCTTAAGTAGAAGTTTAGAGGGCTTGTTAGAAAGGACTGTTTGTTTCAAGACCAAAAAAAATAAAATTATGAAAACAGCCATGGATTAATAAGCCATCAGTCTAAAACAACCGCATTAAGCTCAGATGTAAGCCAGTATGTACTTGAGGAG